>NC_083634.1:18858138-18875638 GCF_963584025.1 Labrus mixtus | reverse complement strand
TATGTTACATAAAGCAGGTAAAAAGACCTTAGTCATTGTTATGTTACAAAGAGCAGGTAAAAGACCTTACTCATTGTTATGTTACATAAAGCAGGTAAAAAGACCTTAGTCATTGTTATGTTACAAAGAGCAGGTAAAAAGACCTTACTCATTGTTATGTTACATAAAGCAGGTAAAAGACCTTACTTATTGTTATGTTACATAAAGCAGGTAAAAGACCTTACTCATTGTTATGTTACAAAGAGCAGGTAAAAGACCTTACTCATTGTTATGTTACATAAAGCAGGTAAAAGACCTTACTCATTGTTATGTTACATAAAGCAGGTAAAAGACCTTACTCATTGTTATGTTACATAAAGCAGGTAAAAGACCTTACTCATTGTTATGTTACATAAAGCAGGTAAAATACCTTACTCATTGTTATGTTACATAAAGCAGGTAAAAGACCTTACTCATTGTTATATTACAAAGACCCAGCCTATCCATCATGAGCACTTTAGCAAAGCAGCAAAAGTTACAGTGGTAAGAAAAATCTGCCTTATTAAAAGGCAGAAATCTTCGGCTGGATTTCCCGGCTCATGACGAAACAGTCTTCACAGGACTAGACTGCGCTGGGCTTGGAAAGGGAGAGGGGGGATAGAGGGATAAAATGCAGGAAGAGGGATAGGGAGCAATGAAATGACTGTGATCTCTCCCCCCCCCCCCCCCTCTCTCTCTCAGTTTCGTCTGAAGAGGTGTGGTCTTCGTCGTCCCGTGTATCTGGTGGAGGAGTGCGGGAAGGCGGCGTCCCATCTGAGTTTACCTGAGTCTACTCTGCAGCAGGCCATCGTCAACACACAGGTACAGACAAACCACACCTCATACACTTCACTTACATGTCACATTCAGGTGAGATGTCGTTTTTTTGTTTTCATGTGGTTGAAGTTGTTCTAAATGTGTTGACGTGTCATTTGTGTGTTTTCAGGTCGTCGACGGCTTCTTCGTGAAGAGAGTCCAGGATGTGAGAGAGTCAGCGGCCTACCTCACCGTCATGACCCGTTACCTGACTAGACTGTACCAGGTGAGACACACACACACACACATAGACACACTGGGGTTGTCATGGAAACTTCAATACAATCCAGGAAAAAATCCAGATAGCCGTTTAGCTACCACAGCAACACAAACAGAAGTCCTGGACTCTTCAGATTTCAGGGAAAATCTTGCACACTGTCTGAACTGCACAAAGAAGTCGGCGACATGTTTAGACAGTTTTCTCTCTCTCTCTCTCTCTCTTTCTCTCTCTCTCTCTTCTCTCAGAAAGGATTAAAAAACTTTGACGACCTTCTGACTTTGTTAAACATGTTCCAGACTGTCTGTCAGTAGATATCTTACAGTTATCTTAAGTAATATGTCCTTGTTATTTCAGAACCGCACGCTGATCTGCCGCTCCAGAGAGCTGGAGGGCGACGTGGCGAGCGACGAGGAGGAGGAGAGAGGGAGGCCGTCCTGCTCTCTCATTTCTTTTGCGGAGTTTAACCACGGAGCGGTCAAAAACAAGGTCAGTGTTCACAAGTCCTCAATCGTTTGAATGCATTTCTTTCCTTTAAATGTTGTCTTACTGATGTGGTTGTGTCTCCCCTCCTCCCCTCCCCTCCCCTCCCCTCCCCTCCTCCCCCTCTGAAGTGTCAGACTGTGAGAGAAGTGTTTGCCAGACAGTTGATGCAGATCAGCGGTTTGTCTGGAGACAAAGCTGCGGCTATTCTGGAGCTCTACAGCACGCCGCACAGGTGACTCACACGAGACAGTTAACTTAATCCCTCTCCAGCACCGTTTCTTTGTGCGGCCGCTCCGAGCGCTTTGAGTTGAAAATCTTTCTCCTGTTCCGTCTCTAAATAAAAAGCATAAAAATCATTTCTTCTTCTCGTTGGTTTTCAGTCTCCTGTCGGCGTACGAGCGCTGTGCGAGTGAAGCAGAGAAAGAAAAACTCCTCTCAGCCATCCGATACGGGAAGCTCAAAAGGTTTTGTAGAGTGTTGTTTTGTGTCAGGTGGTTTTTAGTTTCCTGTAAAAAATGGAGCTAGAAGATCCAGAGAGAGAAGTCACATGTGTAATTGTCCTCTCTTTGATTCGTCCTGCAGGAACTTGGGTCCAGCTCTGAGCAGAACGGTTTATCAGCTGTACTGCACCCGAGGAGCTCTGTCCTAACCCGCTCTCTGATGACCTCATCTCTTCTGTCCCGTGGATGGACTCCCCTCATCATGTGTTAAAACTCTAAAGTCGTCACATTTTTTCCGTTCCTGCTTTACTTGATCAGGACTCATTTCCCCTTACGGTCGCCTACGTGTTTATGTAAAAAGTAAAGATGCTGCTATTGGTTGACGACTGTTGAATATGAAGTTAAAACGTGTCCTGATGCTGAATTAATAAAGTTTATTATTTTCTATAGGTTTCTGTTTCTTTGATATTTTTAGAGACAAAGAGAGACATGCAGGAAAGGAGCCACAGGTCGGAATCGAACCCGCACCTGAGCCTCCGTACATGGCGACACGCACACCAACTTCTAGGCCACCGGCGCCCCCATAGGTTTCTCTTTCAATACTGATTGTGTGTTTTTTTTTTCCTCCACTCTGAAAGGTTTAGGATTAAAAACACCAGATTGACGAGACTGGTTTGCTGTGTTTTCAGGGTCTCAAGCGTTGGAACAGTGAGTACTCAACTAACCACAATGCATTGCAGGAATGCTGCACGCTGTACAGCTGCTAATGCACATGCAACATGGAGATGAAAGTAATCTCATAATTTGACTGATTTTAAAAACTCTTAACGATGTCGTCATAATGACATCATGATGTTTCAGGGAGGAATCGTTCTTTGTTTACGTCTAAAATAAATATCAGCAGGCCGGTAAAAGTCGAGACGAGATGGGATGATTGTTTATTTGTTTTCTGAAATACTTGTTGAATACAGGAAAGTTGAACATTGTGCACACACAAGCAGGGAATCTGAGGAGTTTACTCTCTAATGGGATTAAAAAAAATACTCTTTGTTACAGCTCGCCGTCTCTGGAACAACGTGTGTTCATTTTGAATCATCAGGTGCATTCAGGTGTAATCGGTCAAAACAGTATTTGCCACATGCGGTGAGATTTCAAAATGTTCCTCGGCGGTCTGGTTTAAATAAGAGCGCTCAAACTGAAACAGAAGTGGGAGACAAATACTCTCCTTATTGTTGTTTTTTCAATCTTAACATCTGGTCCCTTCGTTTGCCACTTCTGTTATTTACACAACAAAAAAAAACAAAACAAAAAAAAAAAAAAAACGTCGGACAGGACTCGTCTTGGAACAGATTTAAACAAAGTGCAGTTTCTATTGTTCTCCATTTGAAGGAAAAAGGTTCAAATTCTCCTCCCGGTCAGTTTCTTAAACAATACTCGGCCTGGTGGAACATTCATCATCAGAGCCGGCGTAACCACGGAGACATCCTCGTCCCCTGGAGGCACGCGCCGCCGTTTGTCAGCCGCCATAGTGCAGGATTTAGTGTGTGGGAACGTCTCGACCTCCAGAGTAGACGACAGATAACACGAAGCGTACAGATGCCATTTGAAGGCGGAATATTTACGCCTCGCGTGCAATGTGTAACATACGGTGGCGGAATAGCGTGTGTGTGTGTGGGGGGAGGGGGAGGGGGAGTCCAGCTGGTGATGTGTAACGTCAGCGCAGTGTCTGTCTGTGTGTGTGGTCATGCCATGCCTCTCATGCTTCCCAAAACGCCGTAACCCCGATGTGAATTCACAAACCGTATCAGCAGATAAAACGCCGTTGAGGATGCAGTGTGCAGGGACGAAGGCGTAATGACGGCAGAACTTTACGTTACAGTACGGCGCCAACCCGTCAGCTGCCGTAGCAACGGATATCTGGACCGGGATTTCCTCTCCTGAGCACAGAAAGTTTTAACAGACGATTAGTAAGAACGTAGGACGAAGCTACATCTTCATCAGAGTGGTGAGTTACACTTCATCACGACTGCTCGACGCCACTCGTGTTTCCTAGACGACCGCTCCAATACGAGGATCAAGCGCGCGTATCTCTTTAAGAGCGTTTTCAAAACACATAAAGTTCCTCTCCCTCGTCAAACTGAAATCGCATAATCCTCTTAGCGTCGCTCATGTCGTTGTTGAAGACATGATCCTGTGATTTTTTTGACTTTTTTTATCAACTGAACCACAAAACCGATGAATCAACAGTGAAGCTGAACGTGAGGATGGTGTCACAGCTTCCAATAAAACCTCCTGCGATTGGTGGTTTTGAGCGTCGCAGCAACAGACCAGAAGACAATCTGAACCTTTTCCTCCTTATTTGTCTCCTCCTGCGTGGTCAAAAAACACAACAAGCAATAACGGATTAATGATCCCAAGTTCAAGCCAAAAGCATCTCTCCGCTGGTCCCTAGAAAAGAGTCGGACACGCCTCCAAAAGATCTACACGGTACAGAGTCAAACATTTAGGAAGTTCAGGCAGATCCAGCGCTTTTCGTTTCTGTCTCCGTCGTCTCAAACCGAGACGCTTCCTGCTGTGCGTCCCCTCCCCCGCACTCCCACAAAAAAAAAAATTCTTCTTCAGATTGGATAAAAGTGGGAGGAGGAGCCAGTGAAACAGAGCAGTCCTCTGTTTTGATTCCAGGAATATAATCCTCAAAAACAGCCGCGAGGAATCTGGATCCGTTAATAAATCCACGACTTGGTGCTTGGTCTCCTCAGGCAGCCGCGCTGATGCAGAGTTTTTTTTTCGGGTGAGGGGGGGCGGGGACTGCAGATTTTTAAAAAAAAACAAAAAAAAACAACCAAACCCAGTGTCCTCTGCTGATTTTGGGCTTCAGAGCACCTGAATGCATCAATCAGTCCAGCAGTCTCTCCGCCCCCCCCCAGGATTTCTTTTTAGTCCGGCATGTCGATGCAGAGTTTCGGGGGCGGGACGAAGTATTTCCCGGGACTCTGCGTGATCACCACGCCCGTCTTCTTGTGGAACATGGGCGCGATCTTCGGGGGAGGCTCGGGGACGGGCAGGTCCTCGGCCGCCTCGGGGTCCTCGCTGCGCTGGAGGTCGTAGGAGACGTTGCCGTACTCGCGCAGGAAGGGGAGGAGCTCCAACAGGAAGTGGCAGAAGTCTTTCCGGATTCCAAACCACCCTGTGATGAAAACAACAGACGACATTTTTACAATTGTTTTTAACTTGCAACCAAATATGCATTTAATCTTTGCAGTCACATCGGTCAGCTGGGGATCGAACCCCCGACCACCAGAGACGACCGATTCTACCCACTGAGCCAAAGCCGCCCCTTTGTAGTCGTCTACAAAAGGCATCTTCTGCAGACTCTAAATACTCACAGTGGTTTCCTCCCTTCTGGCCGAACGTCGTGGCCATGAGCGTGAGCAGAGAGAGCCAGAGCGGGACGAACACGCACACGTAGCTCAGGCTGTTGTGGCCGTCCAGCTTGTGCACCAGAAGGATCTACAGAGGACGGAAAGAGGTCAGTAAGTAACCGGAGCAGGAGGTTCAGCGAGTGTCACATGATGTAGCCGTGAGAAGGAAGTACTTCACCCCCACAGCTCACAGACTAAACCAGCTGACCACCTCGCAGTGCAACACAAGTGTGCAATATTAACCTTAAAAACAAAAAACAAGTGTAATTATATAATGTGAAAAATATGTGTGTAATAACCTCAGGTGCAAAAAGAGATGTAGAAAGTAGAGACAAGAAAACATGTTTATATTTTCATTTCATTGTACAGTGTTCCCCTTGTTATTTTTTTGTATTATATCTTTGCTTTAATACAGTTTATAACTTCTGTACAGTTTATTTTAAATCACTTAGCTGTTACTACAACTTTTTTATTTTTACTTTTTTGTACTCTTTATTTTTTTCTTATAATACTTTTCTATTTTATATATAATTTTAACTTTTTTTGTAGAAGCTGACTCAGGGAGAAACGCACAAGAATTCCAATGTACCTGTACCGTCCTGTACCTGTACCTGTACTGTCCTGTCCTGTACCTGTACCGTCCTGTACCTGTACTGTCCTGTCCTGTACCTGTACCGTCCTGTACCTGTCCTGTACTGTCCTGTACCTGTACTGTCCTGTACCTGTCCTGTACTGTCCTGTACCTGTACTGTACCTGTCCTGTACCTGTCCTGTCCTGTCCCTGTACTGTCCTGTCCTGTACCTGTACTGTCCTGTCCCTGTACTGTCCTGTACCTGTCCTGTCCCTGTACTGTCCTGTACCTGTCCTGTCCTGTCCCTGTACCGTCCTGTCCTGTACTGTCCTGTACCTGTACTGTCCTGTACCTGTACTGTCCTGTCCTGTCCTGTACTGTCCTGTACTGTCCTGTACTGTACCTGAGCAAATGGCAACAAACATCTATTCTATTCTAGTCTTCATCATGATGATCAAAGAGATAAATCAGCAGAATTAAAATCAAAGCTAAGTTTACGCTGTGATACATTTATTTGATTCTTTTCATAAACTGAACATGTGGCATTTTTTTTAAATTTAAGATGCAGCCATCAGGTTTTCATATTTCCCACGACGTCCTGGTTTAAAGTGACAGTACACATTTCCAGCCAGCAGAGGGCAGCGCGTGCACAGTTTGCTCTAGAATGATCTTTCCATCCAGTCAGAGAGGAGGAACTCGTCAGGTGGAATAGATTTGGTATTAAAACAGTTTGATATTCATTGATTTTGCGTCATTACCTCGAAGGTGAGCAGGGGGACGACGATGGTCATCCAGCTGATCGCCATGGTGATGTGGGTTCGCCGTTGCTCTGCGATGATGTCGATGGAGCGGAGGAAGAGGACGGACCAGATGATGTAGTACAGGACGACGAGGCACAGGAAGGACATGAGGATCCAGAGCGGGACGCACACCACCTGTAGGCCACACACAGACACACACACAGACACACAGACGCACACACACACAGACACACAGACACACAGACACACACACACACAGACACACACACACACAGACAGAGACACACACACACACAGACAGAGACACACACACAGACGTGCGCACACGCACGCACACACACACACACACGCACACACACACACACACACACACACACACACAGACACAGACACAGACACACACAGACACACACAGACACACAGACACACGCACACACACACACACACACACACACACACACACACACACACACAGACACAGACACAGACACACACAGACACACACAGACACACACAGACACACAGACACACACACACATTAGGACTGTTTTTTGAAAATTGAGGAGTGAAATTTTGAGTGAGATTTTTTTATATTTTGTGTTTCTCACCAGCCAAGGCCAGTTGATGATCTTGTCCAGCCTCAGAGCGATGAAGATGAACTGAAGGATGTTGACTGAACACAGAACCTCGAGCTGAAGAGAAGAGGAGAAGAGGAGAGAGAGGTTCAGGACGGGAGTCAATATCGACGATTTCAGACTAAACAAACCGGATCAAAAGAATGTTTAAATTTCAATATACAGCAAGAAGGTTCCTGGTTTGAATCCCCGTTGGAGAGGGGTCTTTCTCTGCGGAGGTCAATGGTCATTACATCTTCCAGGACCTTCTTCAAACACAGAATCTGAACAGCTCTAAGTGTTCGGCCGTGGTGTGGCACTCTCCGCGTCAGACTCCTCACCTCGAGCGAGCGGTCGTGTCTGAACCCCCACACGCAGGCCGCCACGGAGACGGGCGACACGAAGAAGAGAGGCATGAAGACGAGCAGCCAGAAGTAGTTTCCCCTCGCCACGCGGTCGCACACCAACACCTCGAACATCAGCAGCAGGACGTGGAGCCCCACCGCGATCAGCATGGCCTTGAACTCCACGCAGGTCTCCCCTTCAGCCCTGAGAGGAAAACACGGGAGAGAAAGATCCTCAACGCCGACTTCTTCTTTTCTTTTTTTTTTTTTAAATATGTATCTACAGTCACCATCAAACCCCTGCAGATGATACAAAACGCAGCAGCACGACTCGTCTTCAACCTTCCTAAAAGAGCACACGTCACTCCGCTGGCTCCCAGTTACTGCTCGCATCAAATTTAAAACTCTGCTGCTCGCTTACAAAACAGTGACAGAAACGTCTCCTCCTTACTTTAACTCCCCACTACGCTCTGCCAATGAAAGGCGTCTGATCCAACCTTCACAACAGAGTCCTAAGACGCAGACTAGACTCTTCTCCTCTGTCGCCCCCCGGTGGTGGAATGAAGAGTCCCTCTGCACCTTTAAGAAAAAGCTGAAGACCCAGCTCTTTATGAATACCTACTAACTTAATGATGATGGTCTCCATATTATTGATGATGATGATGGTAGTGACGATGGTTTTTGTTTGATAACCACGACTTATAAGATGGTTTCTATACTGATTAGAGCTCTCAAGAACTGCCCTCAATGTTGTGCTTTGCCTCTGGTCACTTCCTGTCAGCACCTGTGTGTCCAATCAGACTCAAAGCTGATCGTTTGCTCTTACTGACATTGTTCCCTTTTTTTCTAGATCCTTGCTTGTGTTGTTCTTACTCTCTGATGTACGTCGCTTTGGATAAAAGCGTCTGCTGAGTGAATCTGTAGAACGTCTTCCTAACCTGTACTGGGGGTTGTGCGCCCACACTCCCGTGCCCACAGACGCGCCGATGATGACCAGCAGCTTCCACAGCCATATCGGGGTGAACACGGCCCAGTAGCTCCACTGAATGACGCCATCCAGCCTCAGCGACAGCAGCACGGAGAACAGCAGCAGACAGGAGTAGATGAGGAACTTACTGCAACGAGAGAAAAGTAAAGAAATCACAAAAACACGTCATCAAATGTATTTAAGTTTATATCACCATGGCAACCTCTAAGAAGCACAGCTGGTGTATTTTTCTGATGCTGCTGATACGTGTTTTTGGTTGTATTCACTTTAACTGTTAAAAACTACAAAAGAGAGTACTTCCTGATACCGTGTGTGACATCATATACATGTCTAAACGTTAGCCAGGCCGCGATGAGCCAAAAACACGTCGTTTCGTCGTGATTTCTGTATTTATGGTGACAATTTATGGTCACTATCTCCTCAGCTGACATGAATAAGTGTTTAAAGTATATTTACAAGTATAAAACAGACTTATTATGGTGTGTTTTTCCGCGCAGGAGCCCGCTGCAGCGATGCTAACCGGAGTTAGCTTCAGTGCTAGCTGTGTAGCAGACGTTACCTGGGATTGAAATCCTGGAATAGTCCTCTTAAATTCATGTTGTCAACCCGCTGATTAGCTAAACAACATTAGTTAGCTATTCCACTGCCTGAAAGTGTAAGCTTCACATGGTCATTTCAGCCGAAATTACGTTTTTGTTTTGTTTAGTTTCATTACATCTCTCTCTGCTAGCCTCTCTGTGTTTTTGTTTTTTTTTCTTCAGCGGAAGTGACGCACATGCGAATGTTTCCGGAAGTTGTTTGACTTTTTGTTTCCTTTCTGTGGTGATTTCGGTTGAAACTACGAAAACTCCCCAAAACTAAAGTAAAAGTAAAGTCTTAGAAAGTTTTATAATTTATAATAATGTATTTTTTTGTGGTATTCTGTTATGTTCAAGTTTACTTTTTCTTTAAATTTTATTTTATTTACCATTTTGTTTCGTACCTTTTGCACTATTTAGAATTTATTACTGTAAATATTATTTATCTTATTTTACCTTATTTTATTTGATCTATTTTACCTTATTTTATTTGATCTATTTTACCTTATTTTATTTTATCTTATTTTACCTTATTTTATTTTATCTATTTTACCTTATTTTATTTTATCTTATTTTACCTTATTTTATTTTATCTTATTTTACCTTATTTTATTTTATCTTATTTTACTTTATTTTGGTTGTATTGCTCGTGGGACAGAGACAAACGCAATTTCGATTCCACTGTATGTCTGGCATATTTTGAAATTGACAATAAAGTTGACTTTGACTTTACTCTTTGTCGTCACTTAAACAAAAACAAAAAATATAAATTATTTTATCTTCTAACATTTCTCTGATAGGATACAAAAATGTAGCCAGAGTTAATCTATGTTATTTTTTTTATTCGACTAAAAATAGCCAATAAATAGAGCCCTCTCCCCCTGGAAAAAAAGGCACAATTATCGTATGTTTAGAAGAAAAAAACCATCCCTTAAACAAGTTTTATTATTAATTACATGTATTAGTCATTGCACCTTGGTGCCTTGATATCTCTCCTTTTTGTGAATAGAAAAGACACTTCTTTTTTAGACAAACGTAACATATCTATGTTCATCTTAAGCCAATTATAAAGGCAAAAAAAAATCCATTAACTGAATGCTGGATTGTATTTTGAACACAACAAATATGACTGAACTTTCACTTGCTGTATCGGTTTATCTGAAAGGACTTTCACATTAGTCACATGTGTAAGTCATCACTGTCTGCTTTTCTAGGTACTCTCTGAGATTGAATCAAGTTTCAGCACTATGTCATCTGTTTTGAGGGTGCTTCCCCAATCCCCACAACAGATACTTTTCTTTTAGTCAGAGTACGACGAAAAACAACTCGTGAGAATTAAAACAAGACAAGACAGCTGCCCCGATCTAATGGCCGTCAGTCCCTTATCTAATTTATCCACTCATGATTTGATCTTTAATTATAATATTCTGGGTGCTTTTATGAGTAGTCTACTTCCTGTTTGCTTTATAGTCTGTTGTGAAGCCCCTTGTCCCCCGCATTGAAAAGTGCTATACAATGAAGTATTGTCACTATGAAGTTTTATATTTCATGACATCATTTCAGAATGAGAAGTGAGTCATTGAGAGGATGTGAATAACTGGGAGTGTTGTTTATAGCCACACTTTATCTGGGAGCTGATCATTCGATCATTCAAGCTGTGGGAGTAAACAGTGAACTTCAGAGTAATCATGTGGAAATGTGCTTTAATTGACAGGAATGCATCGTACATTTACAATACAGACAATCTTCACTTAATGTATCTGACTGAAAGGAAATGTCGTTTAACATTTGAGAGAAAGTTTTCAATAAAGTGCAGCGACTCCTTCTGGAGATTTGAGGCGCTATGTGTGTAACATGGAAAAATAAATGAATAAAAAACAGGATGACAGAGGAGTAAATCTTTCAACATCAACATAATCAATAAATAATACAGCTGTGATTTCTCTCCCTGCTAACACAAAACAACACAGTGCTTAAACTCAGAGAGGGAAACAGTGCAGGAGATTTAAACTCACGAGGTAAAACAAGGTAGGAAAAGTGCTCGACACCAAACAAAACACACAGAATACGGCTTCAAATCACACAAACAATATAAACTTAGTGTGTTAACACGAGATAGGCGCTCCGCTCACGTCTCTGAGACAGATGTTGAAAAGTATACAACTTAAAGTAAACAAAGCCTCTACCTTCACATTCAGCCTCAGCAGGTACTCTGAGGTGTAAAAAGTCTTATCACAGTAATCAGTCTTTTTTTTTTTTTTAACACTTATTATTATTTAACTTTTTACACTGTAAAAAACTCTTTGGTCAAAATCAGTTGTTTTAAATGTGTTTTATAAATAAAGTTGACCTGACTTGACAAACACATTTAAACAGATTTTCTTCCACTTGAGACTGGCGGCGTTCCAGGACCGTTTCCAAAGCCGTCTCCGTGCGGTGAATGGCTCTACACTGAAGGAACCTCTGTGACCTGGAAGGAGAAAAAAAGATCAAATCACTCAAATACACAGTTCACTGTCTCTTCAAAGATACGTCCATATTTACATCGAGAGAGAAATTGTGTTTTTTTTCAGCTCGTATCATTTAGAAAACGTTTGGACTCTGACTCACGTCTCGTTTTTGACACCTCTCTGCCAGAGATCCTTTGACTCCGACGCCCATGAGCATCATCAGCAAGGCGATCAAAACCACGGCTGGGATCACTCGACTCCTGGAGGGACCGCCTGCACCTGAACCAACAAACAGAGTCGATAAACGCTACAGTTCCAACAAGCATGTTTCACCCCTGAAGTCCAGTTCATTGGACTAGTGAGAGTGCTCCGTTCTGTGCTCAAGCACCGAACGCTTCCTCGGTCCTGGAGCGGAAAATGTGCTTACAAAAACATCTCCTCCGTACCTAAACTCTCTGATCCAGGTCTACACTCCCTCCCCGCCCTCTACGTTCTGCCAGTCTGATCCAACCTCCACAACAAGGTCCTAAGTCTCTAACTAGACTCTTCTCCTCTGTCGCCCCCTGGTGGTGGAAACAAACTACCGAACTCCATTCGAGTCCCTTTGCACCTTTAAGAAAAAGCTAAAGACCCAGCTCTTTTTTGAAGATTTATTTTAGGGCATTTTGTGCCTTTATTTTGGAGAGACAGGACAGTGGATAGAGTCGGAAATCACGGAGAGAGAGAGAGAGAGTTGGGAATGACATGCGAGAAAGGAGACACAGGTCGGATTTCCAACTAAATTCCCGTAAATTCGGATTTGGAATATTTCCAGTTTAAATATTTTTTTATTGAGGTAGCAATTATAAAACATTCAATATTACAGATATTTTCCTCCTTTTAAATTCAATTAAGAAAAAACGAAAATAAGAGGCAGACATACAAGTCAATAGGTTTAGTGAGTAACACTAAGTGAACAACGACGACGGATTTGGAATATTTCCAAAATTCCTCCAACTTAACTTCCCATGGAAAGTTTCCAGAAATTGACTTAGTGATGACATGACATTGAGGATGTTTTTGATGCTGATTAGATTCATAAAACTCTGCATGTCTCACCTCTGACGTTTGTGTCCCCGTGTAGATCAGGAGCGTGGAGGGTTACGGAGAGTAGCGGCGTCTCTGTAGTTTGTAATGAGGGGGGTTCTGTTGGAAAAACAGACAGTTGTACAAACAGATGTTTAAAGACACGGCAGTAGTTTGTTTTGGGGCAACTGCAACAAAAATGTGTATGAGAAACGCTTCTTTCTTTTGACGCTCACCAACGACGAGACGAATAATCGAAGACCGCACTCTGCTCTTCGATAACTTCGGGATGAAACATCGATACCTCCCTCCGTCCTCCAACGAGACGTTCATCATTCTCAGCGATATGTCCCCTCGTCTGAGGTCGTCCGGGTGCAGCTCCGTCCTCCTCTCGTACGACGGGATCTTCATGTCCAGGACCTCGTGCCGGTCCCGGTACAGGTGCACGTACCCGACGTCGCCCAGCCGGTCGTCGGGGTCGGGCTGGAGGTCCGGCTTGGACCACTCCACGGTCAGTCGGACCACGTCGACCGGAGGCTCCACGTGACACGGCAGGATGACGTCGTCGCCCGGAGAAGCTCTGATTGGCTGCGTGGACCCGATCACTCGAGGTTGACCTGAGAAATGACAGAAACGGGTTTTTTTTAGCTTCCTGGTTCTCTTCTTCTTCCAAACACATCAAAGAAGTTACAGATTTGAGACACCGTTGACGCTGCAGCATCGGTGGAAAGTTTTCTTCATAACTGACAAAGACCAAACTATTCAGTGTTCTGGTTTAAATGTAGCGCTGCTGATTCACAACATCAAAAGTAGAAGTCTGTCACCTCAACTTAACCACGTACGAGATACATCACCAGACACTTTTAACCCAGACTCTGATGACACACATGGGGTAAATTAGCACGTGATGTTGGAGCACACATTAACCCTAACCCACGGGATTAAAACAGATGTTGACACGACATGCTGTAACTCAGCTGGTTTATTGCAACAACCAAAAAAACAGATGAAGAAAGAGAAACAGCGTGATTTTGAACATGATCAATATTCTTCTGGTACTTTAGCTTCTTCTGTTGTGTGCTCTTCAGTGAATTCTCTGTGTCGTTATGTAAAACAAACCATCATTCTCAGATGATTTACGGATAAAACATTTTTTTAGTTTAAAAAAAAAAATCAGAACATCCAGCACTAAATATCAGAACATAAAAATAACTATAAAATGCTGTTTAATATTAATGTGTATATATGTTTCCTAAAGTGCGACAAAGGAAATTTTATTTAAAATAACAAATATAGAATTTATTTAAAACATAATATGGTATTTTTTGATGAACAAGCGTATCATAAAAACATCCAGATAAAAGAAAAAGCGGCCGAACAGTAAATAAATAAAAGTTAAATTTAGTTTCTTCTGAACGACACAAATGAGACTTTAAATCACTAAACCCCTTACATTTGAGTTAACATCCAGTCTAAATGACAGTAACATATTTGTATTTACTCAGATGAAGACAAACGGAGGACTTACCGTGAACAGGCGTGACGGCGAACAGTAGAAAAAAGACGAATTTTACAGAAGAAAATAAAAAAGTTAACTCCTCCGAATCCATTGGAAGAAAATAAAGTAAGTCCACGACAAACTGACACACGAGGAGACAGACACACATCTGAATCACTGATGGAGAGGTTTGAGACATGTACCAGCTGTGAGGATAGGAAACGTGCCTGAACTTGCTTTATACGTCATGTGGGGGGGAAAGAAACATACAACCCACGCTGTTGACTAATGAGACAGACATCCTGCTCAACCAGTCACCTCTATTTCCCCTTACGGAAGTTAAGGCAGATTTTGTAAAACTATGAAACTTGTTTGTATGGTTCATGTGGTAGAGAGGTTAAGAGCCACGTGAGGACTACAGTCTTTATTATTCACCAAATAATTCAGTTTGGTAAAACATGAGTTAGCCTAATTGGCCAATTTATCCCCACCTACCTTTTTTTCCCCCTCATTTTAATACCGTTGAAATAGAAATATACAAAGACAAATCACAGAACCACTAAACCCATAAAATAATAATTGTTTACAATCACTAAAAAAAAAATGTGTGGGGAAAAACTTGATTCATATTCAATAGCGAGTGTTGAAGTGGATCAAATGAGCACAACCTTAAATACACACAGCATTTACATTAAAATCACTAACTAAAACACTCTCTCTTTTATTCCCCTAACTGGCTCTCCTAAAGATTTTGTCTTTCTTTGCCTCTTCTTGAGCAACAGTTGTAAAAACAGCTAAACCTAGCTGCATCACTTTGGAGATTTCGAGATTAAAGTCGTAAATTTACGATAAAGAACTCTAACATTTACCAGAATGAAGTCGTAATTTTAGTCTACAGTTATAAATCTGAATATCAGCAGCCCTCTGTTGGGTTGGGGCTTCACGCAGATATGAAACTAGACATGCTTTTGACACATCAGCACACATTGAAATAAGTATCAGGAAAAGAAGAGAGACTGCACCGGGACTTGAACCGGTGACCCTCCGGTTCCCAGCCCACTGGGACGGTGTCAAAATTGCCCCCCAAAAAAAGAAAAATAAATGAGACTTTGTTTCCTCATTATATTCTATAATATATATCCTCCGTCGTAACGTTCAAATCCAGGCATTCAAGGATTTCATTGTGGGGTAAGAATTCTTGGAAATAAAAATAAAAAATTCCAAATACTCATCCCTATTGGACAGCCCTCTCTCTGTATACCGAAAGAACTCGTTCAGACAAGTTCCCAAACAGCTGACAGTGACTGCTCTTCATTTTAATCTCAATAGATCATTAACATTCAAAAGGTGAGGTCATGGGAATGAAGGCAGTGAGAATGATTCCACTTCACTTGCCAAGTGGTTTTTCCTGTTTCGGAGACAAAAATATAACAATTAATGATTTGCCTCGTCAACGAAATAATGTTCAATAATTCTAAACAGGCTCAGTAAACAGAGGATGTATAAATTAAACAACAAATCAAGTCTGCCTTTGCCTCATAAACAAACATGATCACCAAACTCATTCACTCAAACAATAACTCACACGGGGGGGACACACGGGGGGGACACTCGGCAGAGACAGGTGGAACAGGTCTCGTCCTTTTGGAGAGCAGACTGCGGGATGAACTCTCCGTCCCTTTATGGGAGACCTGATTTGGGGATCTCATTCACCTGTGGCTGATTGCTGCAGCCAGCACAGGTGATTATTGTTGCTCCTAACTGAGCTCAGGGAATCAAGGCAGACATGAAATTTCAACAGTAAGCGATCCTGTTTGTGTCAAATAATGACTATAAACCACATTACAGACTAAACGTTGATTCAGGTGTATGTCTGTTACGGTTACATGCCACTGAGTCATTTCTGTCATAAAGGGAAACTCAATACAAATTCTGGAAAGTTGGCAAAATGTAGGCTACTTCCTGATACACGTCATATGCAGGAAACAATATTATTTGTCATAACCTGGCTCAAGGGCCGTGACAAATATGAGAAAGGACACCAGTTAACTTGCAAATATGAACCCTGGGGTCGGGCTTTTATGCCCTGGAAGCAACAGGCCCAGGTGCTCTAGATTAGTGATGGGGAAAGCAGTTCTTTTCAGTGTACTGAATCAGTTCAGTAAAGTGATTCGTTCAAAAGATTCGTTCACCGAATCGTTCAGTACTACTCCGCAGCTCTGCCTGCGAATCAGAATTTAATAAACTGAAACACTTATAAGGAGCACCCCTGCATCACACAATGACTGAAGTAAAAAAAAAAAAATGATAATATATATAGAAAGAAAGAGGGGGAGGAAAGGGGAAAGAAGAAAAAGGAGGAGAAGGAAACAAGAAAAGAAAAGAAAAGAAAAGAAAAATGGAATGAAGGAAAGAAGAAGGACAAAAATAGGAATAGGGGTATAGAGGAAGGGAAAAAAATAAAATAAAATAAAATAAAATGAAATAAAAATAAATAAATAAATAAATAAATGAATACATAAAAAAATAAAAAAAATAAAATACATAAAAAAATAAGCTGAAACATGGCCAAACGTTTAGTTCTGCTCAGAACAGTTCTATTTAAAATTATACACACACACACACACACACACACACACACACACACACACACACACACACACTGTACTGACTGAAACACGATGGTTAGTGGATGTTAAAACAGTCAGCTGAGTGAAATTAAGTTGGATATAAAAGCCGTTTGCAAACCGACAGCAGATATAAAAAGAACAAACATTTTGGTGACACCTAAATGTTCAATAATATATTTTTCTACTTCCTCAATTTTGGAGACATGAGAGAGAAATAGGGGCTTGAGCAACACACATCGAACTACACATCACTATCTTGATCCAAACGACGGTTGGCTGGACAGCAGTGAAGCCAAGCCTGAGAGAGGTAAGGTGCTGCATGGATCAGTTATTTATCTGTTGAAGTTAAGATAGCTCGTTATTGATGGATGATAGTAACGTCAGTGTTTCCTAGCTCGAGTTAACATCAGTTATTTCCACTGTACTTTTATAAGGTAAAGATTATTCATGTTAAGTTTCTGTTTCTGAATAAACCAATGTTCTAGAGAAATGCAGTGCTGTGCCTTTATTCTTGATGCTCGTTCTTCACTTCAAGGGGAAGTCCCGTTCTGTGACCTGGGGCTCTTATTTTGACATACGGTCAGTAGACTCTCAGGTTACC
>NC_083634.1:18848138-18850638 GCF_963584025.1 Labrus mixtus | reverse complement strand
TGTCAGTGTTTTTTCTCTTTAGCTTTCACTTCCACATGTGGTCCAGCTCGTCTCTGCGTAGAGGACGATGCAACTTTCTCCATCATGCAGGAGGATGAGTCGTTTTGAAGAAAATATGAATGTAGCTCGCAGTCTACCTTGTTGTGATTGCAGAGAGGTGTCGGTTCTGTGAATATCTTTCTAACTTTACTGAAGTGAAATACTTCTGACTCTCCGCAAGGATTTCAAAGAGTGTGAAAGCTGACTGCTCGTGTTTGTGAGGCTCTCTGGGAGATGATGACAATAGACTGTAAATATTAAGATTACAACGAGCACAACTGGAAGAGGTGTTTGTGTCTGTACGAGCTGAATGAAGAAGAGTGAATCAAACACACAGACAAGGTAAAGTATGTGTTCATGTTGCTGTGTCTTTAATGTTGGATTAATGAGGTGATCCAATAAAGATATTATATAGACCTATATCTTCACAATGTAGCTCGAAAAACCAGAACAGTTTTGTGTTTAGAATAAAAATGAGTCTAAACTGATTCAAATGTAAAGCCAACCGTCGTTTGGATTAAGATAGTGATGTATCTTTATGTGTGTAGCTGAAGCCACTACTTCCGTCTCTCATCCCCAAAATTGAGGAAGTAGAAACTCTCCTCTGTATTTGAGTATTAAGTAGTGTTATGGATCAATCCGAGTCCCAATCTCGACATTTGAGTACAAAGTATTGAAATTTGAAATATTGTGTTAGAAATGTGCATAGTGTCTGCCCTTCCGTTTGAAAAACTCTAACGACTGTGTGGAGTACATCCCTACGTCACCAAACCTATAAAAGCCTCGTCACCCGACTCGCGAACTGTGGGGAGTCAAGTGTGTGTGTGTGTGTGTGTGTGTGTGTGCGTGCGTGCGTGCGTGCGTGTGTGTGTGTGTGTGTCAAGTCAAGTCAACTTTATTTATATAGAACATTTATAACAGCCGAGGCAGACCAAAGTGCTGTACAGTAAATCAGGCAAAATACATTACATCCAAAACATCATAAAAACACGTAAAAGCAAAAATTAAAAGTGAATTAAAACACAAAACAATAGTAAAAGTTCTAGTAGACACTGCTGCTGGGATAAAACACTCAACTAGAGGTAAAAGCCAAGGAAAAGAAATGTGTTTTTAAAAGTGACTTGAACTGCTCAGTTGTGGCAGCAGATCTTATTTTAAATGGTAATCTGTTCCAAAGTGTCAGAGCTGCAACTATGGGGCACCGATTGTAAAGTTGCGCACACTACAAATAACAACATTTCTCCACATTTAGCCCTAAAAATCACTTTTTATTCACATTTAGAGAAATATTTGTGAACTTTGTCATATTTACTTTTGTGAATAAAACTGTAAGATAATTTCATTGGCAAATATAAATGTTAAATATTATATCTAAATGTTGAATGTTTTATCTAAATGTTAAAAATACATGTCCTGATTCTAAATATTTAGCTACGTTTCTAAACATTTAGTTTACATTCTAAATATTTAGCTTTGATCCTATATATTTAGCTAAGATTGTAAATATTTATAATCGAAACTAAATATATAGAATATAAACTAAATATTTAGCAACGACTTCTAAATATTTAGCTAAGACTCTAAATATTTAGAGTCATCATATTAACAGCAAGAGCACCAAACGTTTCTACAGCACCAGGTTCTCCAAACACAATGACCTCTGTCTTATTGTGTGTGTGTGTGTGTGTGTGTGTGTGTGTGTGTGTGTGTCTGTACTGACTGAAGCTCTGATATGAATCACTCACTGACTGACTGAGAGGAAGAGAGAGACTCATAAAGTAGCCTAAGCCCATTATTATTATTATTTTAATATTATTATTATTATTTTAATATTATTATTATTTTAATATTATTATTTTAATATTATTATTATTTTTAATATTATTATTTAAATATTATTATTATTTAAATAATTTTTTTGCCCTGCTTATATAATTTTAAATATAACTGTTCTGACATAGGATATATTCGTTGTCATGCATATTTCCTGCTGACATGTAGCCTATATTAAGTTAAATTCATTTGTCATTTAACGTTTGCAAACTGAAAGCTGCTTTAACAGGCACATACTTTTTCTCGACACCCATCCTAATTGTTATTCAAATATTTAGTTGGTTTCACCATTAATGAGACATTCTTTCTCTTTCTGAAGTAAATAAAAGTCAGTCTGCTTTCTGTAGAGCAGCAGCCAACAACTGAGGAAGTTGAAGCAGTGACAGACTTCCTGTTTGAGGTTGTAAAACTGTAGCTGTACATGTTGTAATGACTGCAGACAGCCTGTAGGGGGCTCTGCTCACCTGAGAGGACTGAACTTTGACCTCATGTGTTTGTGTCTCTTCAGCTCTGTGTCCTCTCACAGGAAGAAGATGATGTACAGGATCCTGCTGCTCCTCATGATGACCTGCTGTGACTGTGGTGAGAGAGAGAGAGAGAGAGAGGAGAGAGGGAGAGGGAGAGAGAG
>NC_083634.1:18092643-18155143 GCF_963584025.1 Labrus mixtus | reverse complement strand
AGGGACGGACACAAAACACCTAAAGAGGTAAAACGTCTCTGTTTTTCTCCATCCTCCTTCTGTGTTGAACTGATGTCTTTTGCAATTTCACATAAATACACACAAACTCACATTTAACTTCTTCTGTCTTTGGTCTTTCTGTTTTTTTCTAACCTCAGTCGCTCTGAGTAGTCACATACATGAAGCGTCAGTCTTTCCTTATTGTGATGAAGTCCTGTTATACATTTGATCTGTTCAGCAGGATGTGTCAGTGCATCAGTTACAGATTTATAGATACAGTATTTGTCATAATGTGCTCTTACACGCTGATGTCATTAGAGATGAAAGCTCAGGTACAGTCCTCTCTTCCCCTCTGTTCCTCCAGGATCCGAGCCGTCTGTACTACGAGTCGGCGGAGCTGAAGCTGTTTGAAAACATCGAGTGCGAGTGGCCGCTGTTCTGGACCTACCTCATCCTGGACGGCATCTTCATCAACAGCCCGGAGCAGGTTGTTGAACAGACTGATCCACCTGCCTGTGTTTGTTTGTTCGGAATACTAACGACAGGGTTTGATCTCCGTTAGGTGCAAGAGTACCAGGAGGCTCTGGAGGGGATCCTGATCAAACAGAAAGACGGGATCCGACTGGTCCCGGAGCTCTACAGCGTCCCTCCAGAGAAGGTGAATAAAAATATTCTATTCATGGTTGTACAGTTTTTTTTCCATGTAAGTGTTTCATGTTTTATAAGAATGTCAAACGATCGACATGTTTTATCGTGATTAATCAATGAATGGGGGGAGGGACCTTTTTGCCTTTATTTGATTGGACGGCTGAAGAGAGACAGGAAGTGTTGGGAGGAGAGAGAGTGGGGGGGGGGGTCGACATGCAGCAAAGGCCGAGGACTTTAGCCTCTGTACAGAGGTCGCCCTCATTAACCACGAGGCTATCAGCGCTCAGATTAATCTCTGAATTTTAAGAGTTAATCACGATTAATCGCAGTTTTAAACTCATGTTTGAAAATCCATTATTTTGCTCTTTTTTAAAAAAATTTGTTAGGCTTTTATTTTGAAATTTTATAATGTCTTAAGACTGAGAGAACTTTACTTCCTGTATAATACAAAATACAATAAATAAGAAACTTCCAGGAGTTTAAGGCAGTCGTTCTCATCTCGTCTCGCCTCAGGACCCACCGCCAACTTCTCTTTTTTGTTCTTGTTTTTGTTTACACACCAGGTGGAGGAGGAGTACGTGAACCCTCACTCCGTGGAGAGGGTCTCGATGGGTAAATGTCCTCTGAAGTGGGGACAGTCGCTCTACATCCTCGGGAACCTTCTGTCAGAGGCGAGCAAACGGCCCTCATTTCAAAAACACCTTTTTTAAAACAAAATGATTTCAGAGTGAAGCTTTTTTTTGAATCTCCTGTTTTTAAAAATTATTTCAGGGATTCCTCGCCCCCGGAGAGATCGACCCTCTTAACAGACGCTTCTCGACCATCGCCAAGCCTGACGTGGTCGTACAGGGTGAGTCAGCGGAACATGTTCCGTGGAATATGAAATGTGGAATATGATGCTGCAGCTACTCTTCATATGTCTGAACTCTGTTGTCGTAGTGTCCATTCTTGCGGAGACGGAGGAGATCAAAGAGCTGCTGATGAAGAACGGCATCAATGTGGAGACGGTCGCTGACATCCATCCCATCCACGTGCAGCCCTCCAGAGTCCTGAGCCACATCTACGCCCGACTCGGTACGACTTGTATTCTTTTTAAATCACCGGGGACCGCGCTCCAGTCTTTCAGTCATCACGTCTGACCCCCCCCCCCCCGCTGTGTTTCAGGTCGTAACCCTCGGCTGGGTCTGACCGGCCGACCCTACAGGAGGATCGGAGTCCTGGGAACCTCCAAGTTCTACATAATCAGGAACACCATGTTCTCGTTCACACCTCAGGTCTGTACAGCGTCACTGCAGCTGAATCAAAAACTCTAATCGGCCGAAAATCAATCCCCAAATCTGCTCCCGACTTCAGCCTTCAAATTGACAGCTCCGCCCGATCCCCCTCTCCTTTGATCAACAAGTCTCATAGCTGCCCCCCCCCCCCCCCCCGCCCCCCTCCCTCTGGAACTCACTCCCCTCACATTTTCGACACCGCACTGACCCATCTTTCTATGTTTCTAAGTTTCTTCACGCTTGAGTTTCATTAAAAGGTTGTGAGAAATCATTTTGGAAAGTAAGACGCATTCTGGAAATTCCATCTCAGTTCACAAACCTGGAAATTTTAGTGACAGTGTACATAGGTCGCCCGCATTAACCACGAGGCTATCAGCGCTCACATTTATCTGTGAATTTTAAAAGTTAATCACGATTAATCGCAGTTTTATACTCATGTTTGAACATCCATTATTTTGCTTTTTTTTTTTTTAATTGTTAGGCTTTTATTTTGAAATGTTGTAATGTCTTAAGACTGAGAGAACTTTACTCTTTACAAAATACAATAAATAAGAAGACGCTAGAGTTTCATTAAAAGGTTGTGAGTAATAGTTGTGGAAAGTAAGACGCATTCTGAAAAGTCTTTAAATAATTCCATCTCAGTTTTCAAACCTTGAAATTTAGTGACAGATCAAATCCTACCTGAGATCCTCTTCAGCTTCAGGTCGACCGGGTGAAACCTGTGATGTCATTGTGGTAAAAAGGAGGAGTTTTAATTTCCCCTCCATCATCGCTGCATTTGTTGTTGTTTTCTCTCCAGTTCATCGACCATCAGCAGTTCTACTTGGCATTGGACAACAAAATGATCGTGGAGTCGTTGAGGACGGAGATCGCCTACCTGGCGTCCCGCTGGAGGATGACCGGGCGACCCACCGTCACGTTTCCCATTTCGCAGACGATGCTGAGTAAGCACAAAAAGCACAACGAGTCCAAACGTTTTTGATGATGTCCTTAAAGAACTGAGAAATGTCATATTTACTGTTATTGAAGATGCTAATCTTGAAGCTAAACGTGGCTGTCTGTCATTCAGTCGACCTTTATTTATACTCCAAAGATCATCGAGGGGCAACCGTCATTTACAACGACATCGAGTCATTACAGAAAGAATTAGAAAACAGACATTAAATCAAAAAGAAAAAATCAGTCTACAAAAGTCTAAAATGTTCTGAGATCATTAAATAAAGACACTGATGTAAAACTGTTAAAATCAGGTTTCTAAAATGTTTAAAAGGTCAAAGTTCATTTAGTAACCTGCTGCCTGGATTCCTCTTCCTGTGTGTTTCAGCTGAAGACCACACAAACCTGGACCCTGCAGTCTTAGCTACACTGAAGAAGCTACAGGACGGATATTACGGAGGAGCGAGGTCAGTTTGACTTCAGAATACTTAAAGGCTTTAGATGCGATTTTTTGATCCAGTAGATGTCGCCCTTGAGCACCAGCATGAAACCAAAACAACTTGCGCTGCATTGTTGTGTTAGCATGCTAATGCTAGCGATCTTTATTATGCTCGTATCTTCACACTGCATGTAAATTTACCTGAAATGAGCGTGATCTAGAAACACAGTTAAGCAGTGAGTACAGTATGTTATTCTTCTTTTCTCTAGTCCCTCAATTAAACAACTTTTATACGCGAGGGGAGGAGTCAGCCGGCCGTCCGGGCGATGTAAACAAAGTGAAGATAGGACTCTGAAAACTCTGAAAACATCACAGACAGTGGGACTCGGGTGTTACACCCATTGTAGACAGTCATGACTCACAGAGTTATTTTCAGAGGATGTACTTGATTTATACATTTAAGAGTGAAAAATCACATATAAAGAGTTTAAGGTCAGCTAAATGAGTTTCCATAAATTTTACACTTTATAAATCATACAGTCTGTGAAGGTGGTCCGACCCGGCTCATAAAAACCCAGATGGTGTTGATAAATTAAGTTATATTAGTTATACTCTATATTAGAGTTATTAATCACTACACAAGTCAAATAATGTTACAGCAGCAAACTGAACGGGCAGATTAGATTAACGAAGCTTTACCTCCAATGAATGAATTCTTTGTCTTCATATTCCTGACGCTGGATTGAAGTTTTTTTGTTGTGATTCTGAAGGGATGCTTCAACGAGAATTTAGAGTTGATTTGTTCCGGTTTGTGACGATTGACCTTTTTGTCCTTTTTTTTTTTTTTTTTTTTCCCCAGGATCCAGACGGGGAAGCTGTCGGAGCTCATGACCACTTCCTGTTTCGCTCACCTGAGCTTCCTGGACGGTAAGGCTTCCGGCAGCATGAGCCGCCGCGACGAAGAGTATGATGATGATGGTGATGGTGATGATGAGGCTGTCGCCGATGGATACGTGCATGAGTTACGTTGTGATGATGGTAAGACAAAAGAAAGAACACAGACTGATGGATGGATGGGGAGGAATGGTGATTTCTGATTTTTTTATGAAGCATTGATAAATAAAAACACCCGGACACATGTTGAAACCTGGTGCAGGTGAATCACTACTTCCTGCTTCATCCTGCTGTGACATCATCACTGATCCTCCCCGCCCCCCCATCCTTCCTGTAACGATGCTGCATGAAAACATATTTTAAAAAACATGAAAACTGAACTTTTACAGGAATTGGACAGCCAAAAAAAGAATTCATGTAAAATATGTTTGAACAGTTTTTGTTGCCTGCATTCAGCGCTCGTCTGTCTGTGTTTGTTTGAAATAAGCGTGCATGATTTTTAAATGTCTGCCTGTGTGACAGCTGTCTGCAGGTCATCCTCACATAAGGCGTCTTGTCAGCATTTTGATTTTGAGTGAGGAACGTTGTTTTGGTTTCCACGGTTGCAGTTTTTCCTCATCCTCTTATTATTTCTCCGTCTCTGCTCTCGTCTCTCCCCTCCAGAGGCCGACGACCTCGCTCAGTACCTGGACCACCTGTTGGCTCACGCCGCCCCCAAGAAGCCCAAACAGGAAGTGAAAGGTCTGGGGAGGTTCAAGGCCGCGGCCTCCAAAACCAAGGCGATGGTGTCTCTGATGAACAAAGCTCAGGGCCTCGACGTTCACGGTGAAGCCATCTTTAACGTTTTTACTCCAAACATAACAAGATGAAACCCTGAAACAGGATCGTCCTACACCAGACTCATGTTCATGTTTGTGTCCCCCCCCCCCCCACAGATGTGAACATGTACCTGCCAAACAAGCTGTTCCGCACACGACAACCCTCCCTCAACCTGAACCTCCCCGACCCGGTGCCAGGGCAGGAGTCTCAAGTGGGTTTTATTTTTTAACTGTCTGGTTTCTTCCCCTCCAGTCCCTTTTTTTAAACCTCTGGATGAATCCCCCTCCTCTCTCTATCTGAACCTCCAGGGTCCTCAGGTGCTGCTCGCAGCATTGAGCGAGATCCCCCGAGACGCCAGCGGAGCCATCGACCACCACGCTTTGGCCCAGATGCTCAAAGACACTCAGAATCTCCAGGACCAGGCCGACATCCTCTACATCCTCTTCAAAGACAAGTGAGAATCACATTTTTTTATTTTGAAATGTTGTACTGTCTTAAGACTGAGGGGTACTTCCTGTTTAAACACAATCCTGCTTTTATTTTGAAATAAATGAAGGAGCTGCTAGTCGATCCAAGGCTTTTATTTTGAAATAAATGAAGGAGCTGCCAGTAGATCCAAGGCTTTTATTTTGAATTGTTGTACTGTCTTAAGACTGAGGGGTACTTCCTGTTTAAACACAATCCTGCTTTTATTTTGAAATAAATGAAGGCGCTGCCAGTAGATCCAAGGCTTTTATTTTGAATTGTTGTACTGTCTTAAGACTGAGGGGTACTTCCTGTTTAAACACAATCCTGCTTTTATTTTGAAATAAATGAAGGCGCTGCCAGTAGATCCAAGGCTTTTATTTTGAATTGTTGTACTGTCTTAAGACTGAGGGGTACTTCCTGTTTAAACATGAACCTGCTTTTATTTTGAAATAAATGAAGGAGCTGCTAGTCGATCCAAGGCTTTTATTTTGAAATAAATGAAGGAGCTGCCAGTAGATCCAAGGCTTTTATTTTGAAATAAATGAAGGAGCTGCCAGTAGATCCAAAGTTATGAAATTAACTTAACTTAGGAAGAAGGAACTCATTCTGGATCCAAAAAAAAAATGGAAACAGCTGAAGAGGACAGTGGTACCTTCATGAAGCTGTTACCTCCCTGTGTGTGTGTGTGTGGTGTGTGTGGTGTGTGTGGTGTGTGTGTGTGGTGTGTGTGATGTGTGTGGTGTGTGTGTGTGTGACCACAGGGGCATGGAGTGGGATACTCATCTGCACGGTAAAGGCTCCACGGTCCGATCTCTGCTCTCTGACCTTTACGAGAAGGCCGGGGAACTGAAACACTGGAGCCTCATCAGGATGATCTCCGGCATGCTGAGGAAGAAGGTGGAGGAGCTGGACTCGGTACGACACACAGACACACACACACACACACACACACACACACACACAAAGACGCAGTGTGTGTACAAATGTAAGCAGAACTTGTAGTGATAGTTCTGATGTTTGTGCGTCTGTAGGCGTGCTCCGATCTTCTGGCTCATCAGAAACACCTGACGGTCGGTTTACCTCCCGAGCCCCGAGAGAAAACCATCACAGCCCCGATCCCTCCGGACCTGCTGGCCGACCTCATCGAAGAGGCCAGCGACAACAACATCAGCGTGGCCATCCTCACTCAGGTCGCTCACATCCTCCTCCTCCTTCTTCATTTCAAACATCTTCATCCTCACGTCTCTCTGTTTGTTTTTGTTTTTTTAAACGTCTCTCCTCGGCTCCTCAGGAGATCATGGTGTACCTCGCCATGAGCATCAGGACTCAGCCGAACCTCTTCAGCGAGATGTTCAGACTGCGGATCGGTCTGATCATCCAGGTGATGGCCACGGAGCTCGCACAGTCGCTCAACTGCTCAGGTGAGGGAGGAAAGGCGAGAGAGGGGGCGTCTTAATCTGTTATAAAATATATGAAAAAGCTCATACTTTGATTTTCCTTCCTTTCATTCTTCTTTAAAGTTTAAATGTGTGTTTCTGTGTGTGTGTGTGTGTTTGTGCAGGAGAGGAGGCCACAGAGAGCCTGATGGGTCTGAGTCCGTCAGAACTGAAGAATCTCCTCCATCACATCCTCAGCGGCAAAGAGTTCGGAGTGCAGCGCAGCGGTCCGTCCAATAAGATCTCGTGTCACACAAACAGCCAATCACATTTTATTTGTTATCATACTTTTCCTGCTGTTAGGTTGTCTTTACATTTACATATATATATATATATCTCCACAGTCAGAGAGATGGAAGCCGGCGTCAGTCCTGCCATCTCCATCCATCAGCTCGGGAACACGGGCGCCACGAAGAGCGAGAGAGCCGGCATCAGCAAACTGAAGAGCGACATGAAGATGGTAGGACACAAAACAAACCCAACAGATTCAAACAAATATCTCACTTAGAGCTGGAATAGAAATATGATGATCCATTTTTATATTTAATACAGAAACATTATCACAATACTGCGTCATCTATTTTTAAAGTCTGTCGTCGGAGCTATATTCATGTACACCAAACATTTTTATAGCACAAAAAACAGAAATGTTGAGATAAGGGCTGTCGAACGATTACAATTTTTTAAAGCGATTAATCGCTGAATTCAGTAGTTAATCACATTTTCAATCACGTTTTAAATTCCATTATTTTGCATTTAAAAAAGTCTTTTATTTTGATTTTTTTGTACTGTTTAAAGCTGAAGGTACTTTACTCCCTGATTAAATACAAACCTGCTTTTATTTTGAAATAAAATAAGGAACTTTCGGTAGATCGCATGTCAAAACTTTGACTTAACGAGGGAAGAATAAGTCGTTACAGATCAAAAACTAAATGAAAACAGCTGAAGAAGAAGGTAACAAAGGTCAATGTTTGATGTCGTAAAGTGGATATTACTTTGGAATCGTCAGCTGAGCTGTCTGAGAGTCTGTTTTAAAGAAAAATTGGACATTTAAAGGCTCAGCGGTGTCGTTCTTTTCAATCAATGCGACTACAGGGAGACGTTGAGGAGGCTTTCCTACGGTGTGCCTGAAGGGACAAAATAGCATGTGAAAAACGTAAAACAAAAAGGAGTATTCTTTAATCTAAACAAATGGGAGACATGAACAGAGAAATGAAATAAAATAAGGTACACTAAACAATAAAAAGTAATTAAAGAACATATGTAACACAGCACGAGTGTTCATTTGATGAACTGCATTTTAAACGACTCGCTGGAGGTCAAAGTGATGAAGATGATGAAGAGTTGTAGTGTTGTGCTAACTGGCAAACTGACTTTGTCTTGTTGCAGCTGGAACACAGGTTGTCTTTGTCGGTAAGGTGACGATGATTATAAGAGCAGCTGTTGGTGCTAATTCACCCTCGATAATTGTGGAGAAATTTAAAAGTGCGAGTTGCATCAGAGAAGAATCGTGGAAATCATTTTTAAGGACGTGTGAAGATAATTTGTTGATAATTGGAGGAGGTTTGATTTCTTGCTTGTCGATGAGTTTTAAATGAATCACTACATCAGATTGTTGACTGTGATTTATTTATAACTTGAAGGTGTTTGTGTTGCAGGGAGAGCGCAGGTTGTCCCTGTCCGATCCATTTAAGGTGACGAACCCGTGAAGGAATATGAACCATCGCAGTTATTTCTCTATTTCTTCGTTCTCCTTTTACTATAAAACTGCAGATAATAATTAACAAAGTAGATATCCAGAATACGCTGTAGGTGTACCTGTCTGATCGAAAATAATAATAACTTCATTTGTAGAGCACCTTTTTAAAACTCTCCATTAAACTTTTAAAAATTACAACAGGGATAAAAAAACACAAATAAAAACACAACAAACAGAATTGCGGATTTTATAACTGTATAGGGAGAAGAGGAGGGGTCCAAGAATTGAGCCTTGGGGCACTCCACAGTTGATATCTGCTATGGATGAGGATGATGTGCCCATATTTACAGAAAATGTCCTCATTGGATGAATTGGATTTGAGACAACTTAATGCCAAGCAGCGAAGTACAGTAGCCAGAGTTCGTACTCAAACCCAGGCTGCCCGCTTGGACGACTATAGCCTCCTTACATGGGGCGCGACCTAACCGCAAGGCCATCTGCGACCCTGGAATTTTCTTGTTTTTAATCACCAAAAATTGCAAGAAAAGTCACACTGTCGTGCTCACACAAATACTTTGGGGAATGTATCTTTATGCAAATTTAGACACCGTCCCCTCCTCTGCTTTCTGTCTGTTTGTTAAAGTAAATGTATCTTTTGCATCTTTATGAAACGCCGATAGGACTTGAGAAACGTCAGTATTTGCTGACTTGTGAATTTGAATGGACCACAGCGGCCCTCTCTCTTTTGCTCGTATCAGGTTTGGGTTTAAAATATGATCTGCAAGTGGTGACATGGTCCCAATCCTTACCGATTTAAACTTAAGGCCTGTACTGTTGAATGACGAACATTCAGCCTCAATCTGTTGATTTAGCAGACAAGAGGACAGAAAGTTAGCGATGGTTTCATGTTTCTAAACTCAACTTTATGTTTTTTGTTCTTTCTTTGTTTTGATCCAGGAGCCCAGGTTGTCTTTGACAGATCCTGCAGAGGTGATGATGATGATGATGATGATGATGATGATGTTGATGTTTAGAGGAGTTACTGTGGAGTCATTGTTTGTAATGTGTCATCGGAGAACGACTTGGGTTATATTTAGTGTTTAAACATTGTAATTCATTGTGTTTCCTGTTGCAGGTTGACCGCAGAATGTCTTTGACTGACTCAGTGAAGGTGATGATGATGATGATGGTTAATCTGTGAGAATTCGGGCAGAATTTAGACCACATGGTTGTGGTAAAATTTGGTAAAATAAAAAAAATTGCAGATGGATTAAGATGATTTCTGACAGAAGTGGTCACAGTGATGACTCACTTATCGTAGACAGTCATGACTCAGATTAAAAAGACATTCTGCCTTTAAAGAAAACTATATCTGTATGCATTGGCTACATATCCGACTGCAGACAGTGCTGAGAGGATTATTAATTATGAACACAGAGCGCCCTCTGCTGGACAGATTACGCAAAGCATCATTGTCTGCATTATATGATCTGTAGAAGGAGTTTCCATGCTGGCACATTTCTCAAATCATCTCTGGATGAGGATTTTATTTTGACCATCATGTTTGAAGTGAAAGACTCAAATGCACAGTGTTTTTTTTTTTTTGTTGTCTCTTTTTCAGCTCGACCAATCACTGAGCTTCTCTCGCAAGGTGACAACAGTAACGGCGTTAAAAAAGAAAAAAAAAGAAACCCTGGTGTTCTGGGTGTTAATTCATCTGAAATAATTAACAAGAACATCAACTCTTTGAGCTTTTAACAGCGCGCTCACGCTGCTAGCTTGTTGCTGCTAATGTTCAAACGTTTAACATCTGCAGCTGATAATTACTATTAATGATGGCAGAGCTGCAATTAATGTTAATAAATAATCAAAATACCTGTTTGTTTTTTGTTGATTTAGTCAGAAAATGCCAGAAAATATTTGTAAAAACTTGAGATATAAGAAAAAAAGCTTTAATATGTTTTTGTATTAAGTCGTAAAATGTATTTCCAGAAAGTCGCATGAACCAAAATGTGCAATATCTGTTCCCTCCTTCATGAATCATCAGAGAGAAACAGAGAGCTCTTTGTTTAATTGACTTCATGATGAACTTTTCGTTTGTCTTCTAAGTTGATTTGTATAATTTCCCCCTCTCCTGATAACTCGTTTCTGCTTGCTGTGAAGAAGCGATAATCCCCCTGCTTCTGTTGTTCATGTTTATGAATCTATCGCTTGCAGGAGTTTCCTCATCTGCACAGATTTGTTGTTTTTCATTTTGTGTGTGTTCCCGTTTTCTCTTCCTGCCTCTCAGGGCTCGCGCTCCTTCTCTCTGGACATAGACAACGTTGAGGCCGGGGTAAAGGTTTTTCTCATTCTTCGGTTAATCTTCTGAATAGTTCCCCCCCCCCCCCTCATGAGGGAAACAAAGCTTTTACGTATTTGTCTTTTTGTTCTTCTTGTGGTCGTTCAGCGGTACAGACTGCCCTCCATAGAATCTTTGGACATTCCGGAATGCATCCCGGCCGCCAAGGACACCCGGCACGGCCAGTGGCTGCGCAGGAGGCGCCTGGACGGAGCGTTGAACCGGGTCCCCGTGGGCTTCTACCAGAAAGTGTGGAAGATCCTGCAGAAGGTCAGGAAACACAGATGTGACAATAACTCACAGGTTTTTTTTTTGTTTTAAACGATAAAGGTCTTTGGAACGTGTCCCGCCTGAATCCAAAAATACTTTTTTTTTTTTCAAGCTACCCACAAGTTAATCTGAAGACATGTACAGTATACGTAGGCTTTCAAAAGTATGCATCCTGAGTGAGAAAGCATTTCTTTTTATTGCAATAAATTCAGACTTTTGCTTTGTTGTTTTTTTTTTGCAAATGCTCATTTTGCTATTACAATTTAATGTGCAGCTGTTGTGACAATAAAAATCTGTTGTGTTCCAGTGCCACGGTCTGTCCATAGAAGGGTTTGTCCTTCCGTCTTCAACCACAAGAGAGGTAAGAGGTCAACTTGATTAAGAAAGGGGGGGAGGGGTATGTTTTACTTACCTGATAGACCATTTGAAATCCAAAAACAAATCTCTGAAGGTTCATTCTTCAAACTTCTCCTCTAGTGATAAATAATTAGAGACGCTGAATGTGTAAGGATGAATATAAAACTGTCAGATGTTTGATCAGACACATATTAAGTCCTCCCATCTCACCGTCTTTTCCTCCAGATGACGCCAGGTGAGATCAAATTCTCCGTCCACGTGGAGACGGTTCTGAACCGCGTCCCTCAGCCGGAGTACCGGCAGCTGCTGGTGGAGGCCATCCTGGTGCTCACCATGCTGGCCGACGTGGAGATCCCGAGCATCGGCTCCATCATCCACGTGGAGAAGATCGTCCACGTCGCCAACGACATGTTCTGCAAAGACCAGGTGACGCAAAGGGGCGGGAATTCGGGGTGCCAGATAGGGCAAGCCCGTCCCATGTATGGAGGCTGTAATCCTTGTAGAAGCGGGTGTGGGCTTCGGTCCTACCTCAGGCCTTTTGCTTCATGTACCCCCCCCCCACTCTCTCCTCCCAACATTTGCTGCCTGTCTTCAGCTGTCCTGTCCAATAAAAGTGAAAAATGTCCCAAAAAAAGAGAGAAACAAAAATGTCTAAATTCCTGATTTCTAATCTTTCTGTGGTCAAGTAAAGCTAGATTTTTTTTCTTTTCCCCCTCCAGACGGACCTCGGAGCAGAGGAGCACATCCTGGAGAGGGATCCGTCCACTGGAGTGTGCAGGCTTCTGTACGACAGCGCCCCCAGTGGACGCTTCGGGAGCATGACGTACCTCACCAAGGCGGTTGCGGTGTACGTGCAGGACTTTCTGCCCAGCGGCTCGTGTGCCGTGCAGTGAGAGGGGAGAGCGGGGGAGAGCGGGGGAGGGGATTGAAACCACAACATTTGTTACATTATAATAACCATCAATTAGTGGAACGTGATGAAACATGTTGTTAAACTGCAGCTACAGTCGGTCGCACGTCTGGACAATTCAAACACATTTGAAGCAAAATTCAGACTTAAATTTAAACTGTTACTCGTATTACAGCTGAGGCACATGAGATTAAAAAGTGAAGATCTTTTATGTCCAGCACTGAGTTTGTTTTGGTTATTTTCTGACTGAAAAATCTACAGAAATATCCTTGAAGTTAAAAGAACTTGTCGATCTCTGAGGCATCGTTAGACTTTGTTGTTTAATGGGAAAAGAGTCGAATGTATAAATGAGATGCCTTGAACATCAACGTGATTTGACTTTGACGTTTGGTAGCTGAGGAAACAAGGACGTGCCTGAACTGCCCGACTGAAGTCACAGTTTTCATGACTTTCTTACAACTTTCTTTTTATGAGTCTGTAACATTTTTAAAAAAACTTGAAAACGGACTATTCTTAGCACGTGTGTAACTTCTGAATAATGACTGTAATTGAGCCTAATTTATTATTACCACACGTTTGTTTTGTAACGTAGCTCAGCAGCTTAAAAACCCGCTTTACCTCTAATCCTACATGCTGTACGATGTATAAAATAATGACGGTTTAAAAAAATCTACTATTTATTTTAAAACTTCTTAGTACTTTCACAAAGTCAGGAAAGAGGTCAGTCGTGTTTGTGTGTGTTGTAGTACCTCAAATCAGTCTCGAGACCACTTTTTGAAGGTTTTGGAATCAAAAGCATTTTTACTCTGTCTTGTCTCGGACTTGGCGGACTCTGGATTTTAAATCAGGACCACCAGGATTATTCAGTGATATTTATGGGCTTGTCTCGGTCTCGCCCTGGTCTTGGTCTTGACTAGGTCCTGATCCCTAAATGTCTCGGTCTCGGTCTCGGTCTCGGATCACTCTGGTCTGTCTCAGTCTCAGCTGTGTGGTCTTGACAACAACACTAGTGTCTGTATCAGAATGCACATCGTCCTTGAACGCCTTAATTCTGTGTAAACGTGTGTGAGTGTGTGAGAGTTGTTTGGTTTGTAACTATGCAAAAACAGCAGAATGTGTAGAAATCAAACCACCTTGTTTTGAACTCAACGTTTATTAATGAATAAATGAATGCATTTTCAGTACGCTTTGTACTTAATCTCTGAACGCTGTGACTTTTTTTAGTCGGCTTTGTAAGTGCAATTTGAATTCCTTTGACTTCATTTACTTCTGCTAAAATTGAATTTGAGATATTGTAGTGCAATTGAAACTTCTGGTCATGTACTCATACCTGTTATTTTATGTTTCCTCTTTAACCGCTAAAAGTTTAAAAAATTCTGATTCTGGAAAAATAAAAGATGTTTCAGGACATAAATAAAGTCAACATGAACATAAGCTACGGTGTCAAACTTTTGTTTAACTTTACAATAACTTACTGATATATTCTGGGATATTTGACGATTTGAGCAAAACACACAAATATAATTACAGTCACTTTTACTTTGTTTAAAAAAATACAAACTTCTGAACTACTGTGAGATTTTGTGTCTAAATCTTTAATAAATGAAAAAGAAAACATGTTTCTGAGCATTTCTCTTCTAACACTCTCAACTTAAGGTCCAATCGGGGGTATCAGTGACACTTTTTATTACAGTTATGAAAATCTTAAATCTGTTTGTCCAACCATTTATATTTCCTGCAGTGATAGTTTCATTTATTTCCTTGTCTTGGAGTTTTTCCTGCAGTTTTTTTTTCCAGCTTAGGTGTAAAGACAAAAGCTGGAGGCTTTGGTTCAAGTTGTTGAACAGATTAGTGTGTTTTGTCTCTCTGATAGGGGGCGCCAGAGAGGTGATATAAAATGGGTGATTTAATTTAATTTTCAATCCAAACTGATACCGAAGACAAATATCTATCTGGTGGTTTTCAGATGGTAAGAGCAACCAGCAGGTGGCAGTACATGTGCTCAAGTTAACTTCATGGCCCCAGGTTGGGGTCATTCTCATCTTTGTATCTGCAGTATGAGGAAAGTTTGTCCAACAATACAATGCATGCTCAAAAGTTAAGGGACAAGATGTCATTTTTTTATTCTCACAGTCTGATAGTGATAGAAATGCTTTGATGCATTTGTAAAAACTGTATTTCACAGTGTTACAAATACTATGATGGGTTGTACCAATTTGACAAAACTAACTTCAAAATGTAGACTTTATATATATATATATATATATGTGTGTATATATATATATATATATATGTGTATATATATATATGTATATATATATATATGTATATATATATATGTATATGTATGTATATATATATATATGTATATGTATGTATATATATATGTATATATATATATATACATATGTATATATATATGTATATATATATGTATATATATATATACATATATATATGTATATATATATATATATATGTATATATATATATGTCTATATATATATATATATATACATGGTGACATCATATTGTAAATCAATCACAAAAACTGAACTGAAACATGATGTTTAGAGGTCAAAGTCTACAGGTGTCAGACAGACAAATATACATGACCGTGGTTATATTCATGTGTAAAAAAAAGCAAACACAGGAATAAACACAGACAGAGGATTTGTCTGGGCCTGAAAATATCGACTTGTGACACTGGTCATATGTGCACACAAACTGGTCTATATTTCTGCAGCACGTTTGAAATAATCGTCCTGAGCTGCATCTCATCTGCTGGACATCATTAAAATGGTTTCAATTGTTGGATCAAAACATTTAACTGTTAAACATATGAACTTCCAAACTCCATGTGATCTGCAGAGTCCCTCTGCACCTTTAAGAAAAAGCTAAAGACCCAGCTCTTTCATGAATACCTACTAACTTAATGATGATGGTCTCCATATTATTGATGATGATGATGGTAATGACGATGGTTTTTGTTTGATAACCACGACTTATAAGATGGTTTCTATACTGATTAGAGCTCTCAAGAACTGCCCTCAATGTTGTGCTTTGCCTCTGGTCACTTCCTGTCAGCACCTGTGTGTCCAATCAGACTCAAAGCTGATCGTTTGCTCTTACTGACATTGTTCCCTTTTTTCTAGATCCTTGCTTGTGTTGTACTTACTCTCTGATGTACGTCGCTTTGGATAAAAGAGTCTGCTGAGTGAAGTGTAGAATTGTAGAATATGGAACATTTGGCAGAAGTTAGCAGACAGAAACAGTTTAATAAATCTACAAACGCAAGATCAATAAAAAATATATTTTTTAAGATCCTGTGAATTCCGAGGTGAACAGCTTGTAAAAAACATAATTATATTCTTTCAGTTTTGTTCAGTACCACTAATCTGTATATCATTATCTGTGTTTGCACTGTAGCTATAGCCTTATATCCCAAAAACTATTTTAACACATTTTAAATTTTATAGATAAATGGCTTTAGTGATCATCATTTTAAAGAGTTCAATACAAGTTTGTATTTTCAACTTTCTGCTATTTATGCAAAACATTGGGCTGCTTTTTTCCACAATGTTTTTTCTTTCTCCTGTACCTCAATAAAGCTATACTGTAAGCATAAAGACCATTTTGTCAGGCTGAGTTTCAAATCCAAACACAGTCCACACAGAGAAACCAGGAGCCACGAGGAACCGCATCACAGAAAACGGGGAGGAAGACGTATGAACTGACGTTATGATATAAATGAATTATGAGGAAGAGGTCTGAACTGGGACCGGCACGAGTCCCCTCTTGGTCATTATTACATGAACACATTGTAAGTTAATAGAGAGGAACCTCTCTGAGCTGTTGACCTGAGCACATGACACACACACACACACACACACACACACACACACACACACACACACTTCTCAAAAGACAGTCTGTCTCTCTCAGTCTCTGACTTCACTCCACAAAGATATCAAAAACATCTCACTATCAAAGAGCAATGTACACTTGAACACAGTAAAAAAGTTGATTTGACTTGTCTGGCACAGCTTGTACCAAGAGCACTGTGTGCTAGGCAAGAGTTCCAGTGGACTCCCGCCCAGACATCCAAGGAAGCCGCCAAGTTCGACATCAGGCCACGGGAGCATGAACTTCTGTGTAATATGAAGGAACAGTAAACACATTGTTAGAACAGTAAAGTATTTTGTTGACTAATTTGAATGTGCAAGACTCCAATCTTGCAGAGAAGAGGGTCAAATATAACAATTTATCATAAAAACTGTACAGACATGAATACATACATGGATGTCATGATGACAGACGTGCAGTGAGATAATATATTTTCAAGAGTTTTGGTGTCATTCTATGAAAGTCAGTAGCATCTTTTGTGTCTTTGAGACATTGAGAGTAGGAGTCATCCCACCATTGTTCAGAGAATTTAAAAACAATCTCTTTGTTGAACAATGAAACATGTAACACATACCTTGTGGGGCCACCATTCAAAAACAAGAACTCACTTTGTGGGGACACCATGATGTAATACATACCTTGTAGTGACAATACTTTCATCCCATCAGTAGGAAGTATTTTGAATGTTTTAATGCACCCTGGTCTCCTCCTGTCTTAGACACACGTTGAACTTCACATTTTGCAGGAGCGAGCTGAAGAGCCAAACCTTTGTTTGTTTTTTCTCTCCATTGAATACAGAAATCCAGAAGTTTACTCCGCAGCAAAATGATGGTAAAGCAAAGGACACATTATTTAAAAAATGCCGTACTTGCTTGTTGTCCTTGTTTGTTTTTGTACTCTTGTGCTTTCTATTGGACTTTTACTATTATTTTATTTTTTTATTAGTTTCTTTTGTTTTACAGTTCGCGTGTGGGGTTTTGGTACGTTCTTTCCCACACCACTAATGTTCACAGTCATTTCTGTATCTACCTGCTGTGGATGTTTTGGTTCAAATGTGCTGTTGTGCCATCTAATTGCAATGTGAACATGCATCCAAGAAAAATCAATAAAAATCATTTTGAAAGAATAAAAAATGCCAGACAACTGCAAAAAAAAAAAAAAAAACCTACATTGGGCATCATTTAAAAAAAGTACTTCATTTGGTCTTAGCCTAAATTTTCCCCCACTACATATACTTGGCTGTTTATACTTCATACTTTTCACATTGTGCAGAGAAGAAGCATAGTCTTGGGATTAGAAAAAAATAATCTTGGGATCTTCAAAATAAGATAATTAGATAATGCTCAGCTATGTTTCAAGTTTTGAGTTTGTTCCTGTCATGTGTAGACTCCGATCCCGAGTGTTTGCTCAGGCATATAGACATGTGCACACATACTCACGCCTATGAACACTAAACGCACATACAGAGGACGCACACATGCAAGCACACATTTTCTGATGACTCTGCACATTTTCTGCACAAGAGGAAAAAAATCCCGACTTATTGAATCCACATGATTTCCAGACGTTTATCTCAGTTTGTGCCTCTCACACGCTTGGCTCGTCTCCGTGGTTGTGAAACACAGAACATCTGAACGATGACCGGATTTTGACTTTTAAACATGGACAACAGGTTCAGTTTGAGAGAGCTCGTGAAAATAAATAAGCAAAAGAGTGAAAGAAGATGAGTCAGAGTGCATGATTTAGAGGGTGATTCAGGTTTCAATTAGTTATGGTTTTTGCAACATGTTACCCCGGAGAGGTCTGCTGAGTAAGCTGCTGTGCTCAATTATGCAAGTCTTGTTTCCAGGCAGCTTTTGTGCTGGGGTTCCAAATCATGCATTGTACAGAAAACTGCAGGAAAGGTTTTTAGGATTTTATTGTATTTATTCAAATACAGTGATAGAAAAGCAGACATTTTCTTCTGGTAAGAGAGGATATAAATTAAGAGCAGAGGGACATTTAGAAGTCAATAAAACAATCCAAATTGCAAACAATTGCACAACTTTAAATTCCAGCTTGCTGCTGCAGAAGTCCAACAATAATCCTACTTTTTCTTCTTGGTTTTCTCTGGGCATGTTTTTATTCAAATTCTCTCCTTCTGTCATCAAATACTGACAGGCATGCATCTTGTTGTCTCATACAGACACACAAGCACTACATGAAAACCTTTTGAATGTGTAGTTTATGTAGTTTGGCTGCACCAAATGGTTACAAGGTTTAGGAACCAAAAGACACAGGTGAAGCTTTAAAAAAAAAGTATGTTATTTAACTTATATAAATACATAGGTTTTGTTCAAGTATCCCAAAGAGTTCACTGGAATAACTCATCACTGACTTTGGCTGGAGGGCACAAAAATGTGTTATCAGCAAAAGTCGAGTGTCCTTGATAGGATTCCTGTGTTTGGTTCATCCATCAATCCACTTCGACCTCCTCCGGTTGCAAAATTTTTACTCAAGAACAAAATAACTCTTAACCTTTAAAACATTATTCTGCCATGTCTTTTCTGATAAAAAAAAAACAAAACAGCTAGTCAAACTTTTGCACAAAATGCTAACAGATATGTTGAAAGTTACCTGCGGGGTCCCACAAGGTTCAAAAATGTGTTATCAGCAAAAGTCGAGTGTCCTTGATAGGATTCCTGTGTTTGGTTCATCCATCAATCCACTTCGACCTCCTCCGGTTGCAAAATTTTTACTCAAGAACAAAATAACTCTTAACCTTTAAAACATTATTCTGCCATGTCTTTTCTGATAAAAAAAAACAAAACAGCTAGTCAAACTTTTGCACAAAATGCTAACAGATATGTTGAAAGTTACCTGCGGGGTCCCACAAGGTTCTGTGCTAGGCCCCAAACTGTTTATACTGTACATAAATGATGTCTGGCGAGTGTCTAAACTGTTAAAATTTGTTTTGTTTGCTGATGACACGAATCTGTATTGCTCCGGAAATAGCTTGGACCAGTTGCTCAAGACAGTGGAAAGAGAAATGAAGAACATTAAGAAATGGTTTGACATCAACAAGTTGTCACTGAATCTAAGTAAAACAAAGTTCATAGTATTTGGTAATAGGCAAATCAAAAAGCAAGTAAAAATGATGATTGATGATGTTGAGATTGAAAGAGTGTATGAGAATACATTTCTGGGGGTGATAATTGATCATATGTTGGAAACCACACATTAATAATGTAAAAACAAAAATGTCTAAAACCATTGCAATATTATGTAAAACTAAAGAATTCCTGAATCAAAACTTACTGTATATATTGTATTGTGCACTCATAGTTCCATACATTACCTACTGTGTGGAGGTATGGGGAAACACATACAAAACCAACATTCATCCCATTTCCATGCCACAGAAAAAAGCTATAAGAATTGTAAATAGATCTGATTATTACGAACCAACTAACGCACTTTTTATTAACATATACGCTTTAAAATTCAGCGATCCAGTAGATCTAAAAACTGCTCAGATAATGTACAAGGCATACAATCATTTGCTTCCCAACAGTATTCAGAGGTTTTTTTAAACTAGAGAGAGCCGGTATGAACTAAGGGGAACAGGTGTGTATAAAAAACCAAAGGTAAGGACAAACATAAAGAACAGGTGTATTTCGGTAAAAGGGGTTAATTTGTGGAATACTTGTGCCATGGAATTAAGAATGTGTAGTTCACTTTCCAGATTTTAATTTTTGTTTAAAAAAATGGTGCTTAACAAATATAAAAGGTCGGTTTGATTATTTTTTGTGAGTGTGACTTCTGTTTCGTTTTTCGTTTTTTGTTTGTTTCGTTTTTTGTTTGTTTCATTTGTTTTGTTTTGAAAGAAATTCTTAGAACAAATTTTGTTCTGATATGTTTTGTTTTTGTAACCAAACTAGTCGTGTCATTTCGTAATTATCATTTAGGTTAAGTCACTCTGTTTGTACAAAACACTGAAAAATGTTAGGATTCAAGGTAGATTCAGCCGAGTTGTGTTTTTTCAAATAACCTTTTTTAACTATTGCTCGATATGTTATAACTCTCTCAATATAAAGGGTAAGATTGATCTGTTGCTTCCCAAATATTTGACAGTCCTTCTGATAAGTTTGTTTCTTTTTTTAAGAGTTCACTCATTATGCAATATGCACTTTGCACCATGGGTTTGTAACACTGGTATGTGTCCCTGGTCCGTCTACAAACCCCCCAATGATGAGAACAGTCCATCCTCTATGTCTTTTGCCTGTGTCCCGTTTCAGAAAATGTGTGCTCAAACAGGCCGTTTGGAGATTTTCCCTTCATGACATCACAAAGGGCAGTAGCCCCTCCCCCCGTTGGGTGACACTTCAACAGCTAGGTGTTTGTTCTGCCCTCTGAGTCTGCCTTCTCACCGTAAACAATAGGACATGGAGCGAGAAAGCCCGAGCCACATCCCCTTCCATAGAAGGGCATGGTCGAACGCAGGTCACTTGCATTTAAAGCTACAGACACAGAAACAGCCTGTTCTGAGCAGGGCTGAAATAGAGGGGTTTATAGGCATGATCAAATACAGGATCAGAGTGGATTTTTGGCAAGACACTTAACAGACATGTTTTGAGGAGCTCTGAGACTTATTTCAACTTAATAAAAAGGACAATAATATGTGACCTTTAAACTTTATTTGAAATCACACAGAATGACAAAATATGTTGCAATTATCATTACAGTCAATATTTAACCCATGCATGTGCGTAAATTAAAAATATTCTAAATAAACTTAAATGCATCATATAACTTATTTTCCAATGCTTTTATTCCACTTCCCCCCCTCCAGCCTTCTACATGTTAGTCAGTACAAACAGTAGACAGGACACAGTACAAAGATAATTTGCGTTTAAAAGTGCAATCCTACTCAAATGTTTTCATAAAAAGTATCAGCCATCACCTGCTCTGTGCGTGACGTAAACTATGCAGGCGTGTTAAAAGTTTAATCCCTGATTGCTTATCAATATGAGGAGATGGATGTGCAAAAAAACCAAAACAATACATGGCTGTTCATCTCTGATTCACGAATATGTGCATTGTATTCGCAAAAGTAATGAACAATAACATGTTAAAATTGACAATGGATGCAGATTTAACAGAAACCTCAAAACAATTTACGATGAAATAAAGCCGTTGACGAATTTGATTGCGCTATAGCATTGCATGAATATTTTGCTACCTCTGCTCCTTCGTCTTTGCTTTCCCTTTTATTCCCATTTTCCTACTTTGTTCTAGATTGTGTTTTCTTCAGTTTTCTCTTAGATAGTTACCCAGATAGATATCGATGGGTCATCATTAAAACAAGCCATTTGCGGTATGATCTTAAACTGCACCATGCGTTGACATATGGCATATACTTCTGTAATGGATTATTGTTCATTTTGTTGTTAATAACCAAGACCATTTTTGCAGAGGCCTTTTTGTTTCCATTTAAAACATTATCAGTTGAATGATTAGGCTGAAGGACACATTCAAGAGATAGCTTATCAAACACAGACTAATAACAAATCCTGAAAAGGTCAGCAATTTTTAAAAGGTTTGAATGGCTTTCTGCTCCATCCCACATCAAGTAACACAATTTAAACAACAGATATAGTAACTAAGTAACTAAAGCCTCAAATTGGAAATCAGGGCTGAATATTACTTAAGAAACAAATATTTTTTGAGTTGTTTGCAGCCTTGTTGAAACAAGAAATGGTTTCAGATGATGAAGTATAAAAGTATAAAGCCTCATTTCTTCCATTTCAGTTTGAGTGATATTTCAAATTTTTACATTTTAAATACATTAAGTGACATGATCATTTCTCCCGTCATACCTTTCCTTGGATGTAACTACCTTTTGTGGAAAATCATATAAACATGTTTTATCAGCAACTTTTTGGCACATATAAATATAAAATCAATGAAACAAAGGGCTGGGCATATCCCCAGTCATAAGGATTATGGCTGTACACTGATGTAAACACTGATGTGTCCATGGCGTCTAGTAGTTTGCGGCCTCTGAGGGGGCACGCTGGCTGTTGGAGCAGTGTCCAGCCCTAAAGAGACAAGAAAAGAAGAATCAGTAAAACGTGTCATTACGAAGCACAAACTATCACCGTAGTGAAAGAAGACTAAGCAGTATTTTCATGTAACAGAACACTGATTTCCAAACATTTACCTATGACATAACTACTGTATTCTAACCATAATGGCTGTTTATTTCAAATTAAAAGAACCACATGTTGGGTATCACATTGTACAAACAACATAACTCTCTGACACATTACTCAGTTTATATTTTGTCTTCATAAACTTTTGCAGCATGTTTGTGATTACGTGCTTGCAGCCTATTCACACCAACTTGCTAAGTGTGAAAATTACAAAAAGAGTAACAGGAAGTTATTTTTAAAGAAAGTCAAGAGCCCATCTAACTCATCGAAAGTAAAGTAGACTAATAAGACTAAAGTAAGGTAATTGCCACCAATTATTATTTAATTGCATAGCCTTTTATCAACAGTACCCTGACTTGCTGCTAGTGCTGCTCGCTAAATGGTTGAAGAATCTGGATTAAGTATTTTAAAATATGTACTGCAAGAGTTTCCTTTGTAATCGTCCGCAGATAATTTAGCATTTTAGCTCCAAGTTTTTTGTAGCTTTATAACTATTTACAAATTTTAAAATAGCAACAGATTGTTTTAACTAGTATCCCGTCTCGGTACACTTGGTAGCGGTGCTAGCTGGACGGTATTGTTTGTGTATTGTTTGCAACATTTTGATTTTAAGACCCTTTCTAGTCTTTAGAGTAAAACTGAACAACGTCAAACAGTTTGTAGAACACTTTCAGTGCGTTTAGCATCCTCATGGTAATTGGTTTTTCCCAAGGGTGACACAAGATAAACTAACCCAGACGTACGTTTTTTTTCCACTTGAAAATTGTTCCCCATTCATTTTGAGCACAGTTCCTTAGGTTATGACTATTTTAAATGGGCAAGGTAATTTGTTCTATTTGTTCTTGTTTACCTGCAGATTCCTGTCGAGCATTCGTAGTTGTTCTGGCAGTAAGCTCCGAATGGTTTGCTGTTCATGATCCTCCACAGAGGGGTCATACGAGCTACCCTCCTCAGTGCTTGGACCCCGGTTGAGACTTCTTTCTGCCCTGATATAGAGTGGACCTGTTGGACTAACGGACCTGCACACACCTGGTGTACACAAAGAAACAGACGTAAAGAATGTCATTATATAGAAACAAGCAGGATAAAGGGAAAAAACAGATATAACATATTATGCATACTGCATGAATTAAGTCTTATAGTGACCGAGCGTTCTTAATTTAGACATGTAAAGTGTAAATTAACAATCCAAACACTGAAAAAATCCTACTAGAACTTAGACTTGATTTTTCCATATATTCCTACTACATTGGTTCTTTTTTTGTAGCACAATTGCACATTTATAGAAGTTGTACTTTTGTTTTCATTCCTACTTTTCTGATTCAACAAGACTCACATAGTTCTACATATCTAATATGAAATCATAAATCATCTAAAATCATCACTTGCTCTTAAGTTTTAGAAACACCCTCATCACTGTAAAGAAAAAACAAATACTTTGAAGTGAAGAATATTTCATTTTCATAACACACAAAATCATTGAACCCTTGTTCACATGTATTTGAATATCTTGACCATGACTACCTCAAGTTACTTGAATTTGGGACGATCCACTCACCTGCTGAGCCAACACTAGCAGCACAAAGCACAGTGCTACTGCTGCTTTTCTTTGGGTGAAGAGGCTCGTCTCTTGCATCTTGATCCGATCAGCAAGTCTTCAAGTTAGAGATTTTGTTTGTTTCTTGATGAGCATATGTATGCCCTTTTTTTCTTCTGAGTAAATGTCTTCTTCCACAGTCCAACAGGTTTCCAGTTTCCCAACAGTTTCTGGAGGGCTTCACTGACTCAGTCAACTTTCAAGGTAGTGTGTAGCGACAGGTTCCTTCAGGTTTTCTTTTATCGCAGCGATGATTGAAGACTCTTCAAGTCAGCCTGACTCAGCGAACTCAGCTGTGGCACTGGTTCTCCTTTATATAGACAGACCATGAACCCAGTAGAGAGAGCGAGATAAAGAAAGAGGGAGGGAGAGTGAGAGACACACAGTCCAAGCTGTGTTGTCCACCCCTTTCTTTATCTCTCTTTTCTGGTCCAAATATAACATTATGTGTTCACAGAAAACCCTAAATCAGGCCATCTAACACATTCACAAGGAGTCCGTTTCTCTGTTTCTTCCTCCTTCGTCTCAAACCTAAACTTTCCCTTTCCCTTCTTCTCGGGTAACGTGAGCGCTGGTGGGACACACTCGGCACACGTGAGCGTAACATAAAGGAATGAAAGCAAAGAGACAGAAATGGGCCAGAAGAGTTTAAAGAGACAAAGGGGTCAGGAGATATGTCAATGCCACAGTGTGTGTGAACGACCTTGCAGTCAGATAAGGTTTTATCAACCGGCAGAGCCTGAGCGCTGCAGTATAGCTTGGACTACTGATGCCCCTGACCTGACGTAATCTTAGTGACACTTATACAACGTAGGCAAAATTGAGAAAAGGAGCAGGTGTGGTTTACGTAAGCAGGCACGTGACTTGTATGTGTGCTAGGTATGCTACAGGTATCAGCATTCTAAAAAGTTATTTTTATTCCTAGGTTTTCAACTCAGCATTAGAGTTTTGTGGTTTTGTGTTTTACAACGTTCTTTTGTGTGTTTTATGTATTTTACTGTGTTTTTATTTCTGACTTTTACATTTACCGTGCAGCTCTTTGGTAATCTTTGTTTTTCAAAATGTGCTGTGGTTAATAAAGCGGATTGGATTGGCTATATATCGAAGGTTTCTGTATACTATAAATACGTATGGAGTTGATTGTTATTGAATTTAAACAATATCCAAGGGCAAGCCACAAACAATTAACTTTAATTTACAAAACATTAACATTTAACATTTGTTTTAGCTCCAAATATAAAAACCGTCTTGTCGAATCATATCCAATATTTCCAGCCAACGACATGCAAGTGCGGCAGAAAACATTAAGGTGAGTGGATCGGTTCTTGACCATAGACTGTCTGCACAAGGGTTATCTCAAGGATTGTTTCTAAAAGGGGGGCCAAAATAGAGCTAATGTGTGCATTGCCAGTGCTCATAGGACTTATTTTAAACACCTGTATTCCATTGCTTTGGAGGAGACCACTTGGTTCTTTTTTCTGAATCAAGTCACAAATAGTTAATGAGGGGTTGCTGTTAGTTAAGCTAATGTCAATTTCATGAATCCAACACCTGAGATTAACACCACTGACCAAGTCAAATCCTAAGAAATGGCTCTTGCCATCAATTCTACAAAAAAAGTCGTTCAATAGGTTGCTGTTTTTCCCCCAACCTTAAATTTGTATTACCAAGCTTTGTACCAGTCAAACTATTGACATTGTGCTACCCAAGCAAGAATAGCACATAATGTGTCAGACTTGTTGTGTTGAGCATACCCCGATTGGGTAAAAATAACTTGAGCCAGTGTTCACATGGCTTGAACTTGTCATCTGGGTCAGTAAGACAAAGGTGAGAGTCCAAACATATTTACAAGATTTGTCTTCAAAAATTCAATTTTGGGCTGGCTAGTTACGCAATGACCATAACCCCAAAGCTGAAGGCAACACAGAGTGCACTAAGGCCGCAGTAATGTTCCCCATTAGTTTTTCTTCAAATGTTTGCAGTTGAGATTTTTGAGGTTAAAATTAAAAGATGAGGTTTTATCCAAAGGGACCCATAACCAAGACACAAAGGCTGGAACAAAGACACCACATGCATTTTCAACTTAATCAAGATAGATGTAATGGAAAATTCCTGCACTGATTCCAGTAAGGTTGTTCATCACGACAGGCCTTCAGAGGAGCACGAGACTGACAGGAATCCTGTATGACATAAACCCAAAACATCTGCTTGATATATTATCAGTGAGCATGACTCATCAGATAATGCCTGACAGGCTGAGCAGCTGCAGAGTTATAGTTGTATGCACCCATCAGTTCAATAAATATAATTTTAACGGTGTATAGCTCTGTATCATGATGCATCTGTTTTGGGAGACAAATGAAAACACTATTTACACAAAGATTCACTTTAAGATTCTGTTTCTTTGCCTAGGATTGAATTGTTGGCACAGTTTGCTGGAATGGGCATGAATCCGAAAGACTAATCAGCAAATTTAAAGCTAGAGGCGCCAGTTCTCATTCTAGCACAGTCAGTCTACCATCCCCCGGCCATGGAACAAATAAAGCCTATCTGACCATGCAGGTCTGGTATGTCTGTACTTTAAACTTTGGTTTGTTCTGTAGAAAGACAGGAATAATTCCACTGGACACATGGATAGAAGAGAGGTCGCAGACATGCCCTCATCTGAACACATTTCAGTCATCATGTGGACTGAGCAGGCTGCCTTTCAAAGAAATAGATTTCCCGGAAAGCCCTGTAAATGTGGACAGAATCGACCTTGAATCAAAGCCAATAATTCTCTGATCGCGGATGTGGTGATAGGTCATTTCTAAGTTAATCTCTTATCTCTTTATCTGGAAAAGTAATCTGAAATAATTGAGAACAGCAGGAACAAAAAGTTTTTGCAAATTTGTTCAAGAAAACAAATCTTACTCAGTTGACTGCTGGTTACAAAATGAGCACAAGTGTGTCAGGTACAATGATACTCAACAGAATACTTGTCTTATAAGCCCATGTCTTATTATAAAGCTTTACAAATATTTTCTTTATAATTTTAGTATATAGCTTGTATAGTTCTTCTACCTTGCCTTTATTGATGACCTATATGACCATGAGCTAGTAAGTAATACTACTCCCACCTAGTTAGCCCAGTACACACTAGTGCCAGTCAATCACGTACTTGACCTCGCTAGCTTGTATGGTTGCAAACACAAAGTTCAGAATCAGCAGAGTTTTACTAACATGGATGTTGCTTCGAACAACTGAAGGGAGACTGTTATGTCCATTGTTCATGCAATATGCTGATGACATCGTTTTGTACGCTGAAGTTTACCAAGTGCATACAGTCACATATTCTTCTTAGGAAGAACTATGACACTGAATGCCCGTTTTCCATACTTGTTTCTTTGGTTGTTAGGACCTCAGATGAAAACTATGATCCAAGTCCCTGCATGAGTGCGACTTTTGCAAAGCAAACAAAGCACAGTCCAAGGTCTTTGAGTACTTTTTTTTGCAGGAATAAATGATACAATTAGATTGGCTTTATGCATTTCAAAAAACCGTCATGTTAAAAGTTTTCAAAAACAAAACATGTTAATCAGCTTTGCTTTATTAAATGCTAACGTTTGTCTTAATTTCCCCATCTTTAACACTCTTGTATTTATAGCCGTTTGTGTGTTGCATTAACTGCTGACTCCGATGTTCTGTTGACTGTTCTGTTTTAGTGTGATCTGGCAAATTGTCAACTGTAGCTGAAATAATCAAAGGTTCATTGGTGAGTGATGCAAACAGGCAGCTCATGTCTGCACAATGAGACAATATTTAACCATCAGTTTTATATTTACAGTAATTATACAGTAAAACGTGTATCTGCGCAAGGTGGCGCTTGACTTTTGTGCGCACGGCATGGAAGTCGAAGATTTTTCAACTTGGGTGTGACGACACCTCGGCTTGTCCAATAGAAGGGAAGATCAGATTCAAAAATTTAAAGATACATTAAAGATTAGGATTCACTGCTGCTCTTTGGCATTAGTGTTTAATGAACTTTTTTTACGAAATACAAAGTAAGATTGGCTACTGCGTGTTTATTACCATTGGTTATGGACAGCTTTACAAATGACAAGGTAAAGTGTGAAGATAAGAAAGACAACACACACTTTATACAACTATGATCAACTATGATCTTTTGTGTTTACATAACAGTCTAGCTGACTCATTTCCTCTTTTCCAAGATCCAGAAACACGACTGAAAAGACAATATTTTATTTAAGGGATTCTTGTCCGTTGTCTTGTCTAATGTGATTCTGAATCAGGTCACTTAATCTTCCGTGTGACACACGTCCGTATGTGATGTTTATTGGAATCAGTCGTGCTAAAGTGTGACTCTGTGTGTTATTTCAGAACATTACATTACAGCATGTGTCAGAGAAGATTAGGATAAGAAAGACAAAACCACGCAGAGAGAAATCCCCGGAGGATACAGACTGGGAGGTCCTGTAAAACTGAGGATTTCCAGTCACTTTATAAACAATTGTTACAGTAACTGTGGATCCTCGGGCAAAAAAACAAACCAAGAGTGCAAGAATGTGCTTTAATTAAAGACAGCTTGACACAAAAGCCTTTATAATTAAACTTTTAAAGCAATGGCCAAGTTTTGAGATTATTCTTTTGTGCATGCAGACTTATTTTAAAGGAGCAATTTAACAAAGTGGGTACTGCAGTCCAAATTTAAAAACATTGCAGAGAGCTGTCTCCCCCCCGCACCGTCCTCCCTAGAGTTGATGTCCTAGCTTGTTGCCATGTGGTGGACACTGAAGCTTCAGTGTTTAGCCAGCTCTGCATCGGTCTGTAAACCTTTCTGTGTTCTAACCTCTCTCCATTTTTCAAAAGCATCTCCAATATTGATCCTAGTTTTTATGCTCGTGGAGCTTATTAGAAACATGCAGAGGCTTTTTAGGTCGGGTACAGTCACTTCTATCTGAACCACTTCTCTCGCCCGCTTCCATCGCTGCAACACCTGTTGACCTGATAACTGCTCTCATATCTGGCAAACCGAGGGGCGTCCAAAACGACATCTTCCCATATATAGCTTCTGTTAGGTGTTTTTTTTTTTTTTACATTGATGCCTCTATATGATGACGTACAGAAGCAAACGAGATCATTAGCAATAGGAGTATATTTTAATAGAGTTATTTTGTATGTCTGAAACTGATGCTGCAGGATATGTGATTAACTGCACACTACTAAAACTGCCTTTTTGTTACATTTCCCACAAGCTGTAGAGGTGTGAAGTTATGACAAAACCATTTTACTGCCCGAAATATTTTCAAATATTATGTTTTCCTCAAGTACGTGTTCCCTCTCGGATCTATATTATTGGAAAGCTTCTGGGGGGAAGTTGACTTTTCCGAGCTGAACATCTTTACACAAGAGAAAACAAACCCGTCTGGGTCACAGCGGCATGCATCAGCGACCTTAAAAAAACGTTCCATCAAGGTCAAAACGGGCCTGAGGGAACTAAAACATGAAGTTGTTGTCGTTACATTTGTGATGTAATACACGCAGAGGACAAAAAAGTTTAGAGCTGTGCAGATTGAGGATAGATCGGGGTTACTGTGTCACACAAAGGGCCAGGTAGCTGAAATGTAGTGGGCAAGAAATGTCATAGTTCACTGCCCTCTCAACCTGGGGACAAACAGGAGGTAAGTAGTGCAAAGAAGCGAATGACGCACTAACAGCTGCCCTAAAAACCTCACCATGAAGAGATGCATGCTATGTATTATTCAATAAAACGTTACATTCTGTCTACAGCGAATTTAAAGAAGCACTGCAGCAAATTTATCCATCCGTCCATTTTCTTTATCGCTTTTTCCCGTTGGAGGTCGCGAGGGGGGCTGGAGCCGATCCCAGCTGTCATTGGACGAGAGGCGGGGTTACACCCTGGACTGTAAACCAAATCTGCAAAATTAAAGACGGCAATCTCTACGTGCAAATTGCTTATTTGGTTGTAGACGGGTCGCAGCTTGTCGTGATTTACATGCAAGTTTTTTTTTGTATTTTAAAGACCTGTGTGTGTTCACGCACACGCATGCTAGCTTTAGTGTGTGTGCAAAGTCTGTCAGTAAACAATGTGGAATGACAGACTCTCTTTGACCCACATATGAAACCTGCAGAGCAAAGTGCATTTTCATATCCGGCTGACTGTTGTTGTCTTTGTTCAGCTTAAATAATGATTCCAGATTTCACATTTACAGACTAACTTTAGGGACTAAACAGAGTCGGAATGAACTCATTTGCAAATTAGATAAATGAATACTTTATTGATCCAGAGGGAAATTAAAACAAGATAGATTTAGCAAGTTAAAGTATGTGCTTTGCAAACAAAATATCTTCTTGGAAGTGTATAAAACAGGATAGAAATGATTGATAACTTTAAAGATATATCATATTTATCAGCAACTGTATTCGCTTTGTGATGTGATGTATACAGTGTGTGCTACTGTGACCCCCAGGCTGAAATCTGTGGCATTACAAACGTAACATTACGGTTCTAAACGTTCTCAGAACACGTTAGAATTACTGACCGAAGAAGAAGACGGCGCTTTACAGCCGATTAAAAGCCAACACTCTAAACTCATAACCTTGGGAGTTTCACGAGGTCCAAAGCCGACCTATGACCTCCTGTAAAGCCGTCCGTGTTTGTCTTCAGTTTAACCTTTTTTTTTTTTCTTTCAAAGGCTTCTCCTGATAAAAAGGTCAAGGAGAGTTAAAGGTCAACCAAAAGAGTTAGCCACGTTGTGAACTCGTGTGACAAAATGTGTCTCTAAAACCGATTCAACATGTTACTCTTTGAAATATAAATCTGGTCAGAAATCAAAGATCTTCTGCAGCTGCTTTCAGGAAACACAAGGCACCAACTTTGTGTGCTTAGGGCGCCATCTGCAGGACTCAACGCAATATGACAGTTAACCCAAAACTGTTTGGTGCACAATATGTGCTGCTGTGACAACATGGCTTCAATCTGCAGGATTACAAACTGAACATTACAGACCAGAAGAGTTTTCAATCTTGACCTTCTTCATAACAACAGAAAACATTTAACTTCCTCCAAAAAAAAAAAAAAAGACAAGATGGGTTTTTAGAAAACATGCATTTATTTTATTATTCATTTTCACTTGTAATAAAAATTGCATTCTTCTCCACGATTACACTTAACATCTGCGTCCTTTGACATTCATCTGATTTCCGCCCCCTCTTCCTTTCACTAAGACTGGTCAGCAGCAGCATTTTTTTTTTTTTTTTTTTTGGGATACCACTCCCTTCATAAATATTTCTAAAGTTCCACCGTCCACAGCTGAAAAAATATAACGCTACAAGGCCTTTAAAGCTGCATCCACATCGCTCAACCCCCTCTTCCATTAAAATTGGTTTATTTCTTTCTACCCCTCGTTTCTCCCCGAGGCCTGAAAAAGTGCCATAACTACTCCTCCACAAACTTTTTTTTAAAGGTTTGTCAGCCGTGATGTGAAAAACAGATCAGCTTTTTAAAAGAGTGACAAAGAGAAATATGAATAGACAGAAAACAAAAATAATAATTGGACGTCTGTGGTGTCTAAGATGGATTCTAAATGTGTCCTTTGTTTTTATTTACTTTTATTACAGAGAGAAAAAAAAACTTTTCTTTGACATAAATATGTTTTCTTTAAAAAGTTACCACTGATGTTTCGTCCTTTTCACCAAGTGACTGTCAAAGTTTATTTCGGCGTTCTAAGTCCCCCCCCCCTTCAAGCAGCTGAAATACTTCTGATTTACAAACTGGAACATTGAACAGTCTGAACAGTGCTTTAACCAACAATCACTCCAACATTTTTTTTTTTTTTTTTTTTTAGCAGTAAATAGACATTTCCATCTGCACAACTCGTAGTTCCTAACAGGCCTCGTTTTAAAGTGCTTCAACAGAGAAAAGCTTTCCTCCTTCCAGTCTGCAGCTCATCGTGGTTAACCGCCAAGCCGCAGATCAAAAACCCTTCAAATCCGCCCCCCCCGCCCCCCAGTCTAAATCCAAAGTGCTTAGCATGTCTTCAGCGACACGTGCATGACTCGGCCACCATGTCCTCCAGCTCCTTGTACTCCACCTTCTTCTTGTCCACCACCAGCACGCTCATGGGCATGTACTTGTACGGCACGCAGGAAGGGGGCGGGACGTCCCCGACGCCCAGGTCGTTGATGACCGTCTGGATGATGGCGTGGTGCGGCGAGTGGTAGCCGTAGTGGAGCACCCGGGGGCAGTTCCCCTTGCAGAAGCGCGGGTTGTACACCGGCGGCGCGATGAAGTAGCGGCCCCAGCCGAGCTCGTCGAAGGAGAGGCGGAACGAGTGCAGCTTGCAGCGGTTCTTGGGCGTGCCGGTTTTGCGTTTGTAGGTGGGGATTTCGGCGAGGATGGAGGCGGAGGGCGAGGTGGAGAAAGAGAGAGAGGAAGAGGAGGAGGACGGGGCGTTTTTCAGAGCGTCGAGCGACGGATCCTTCGGCTCTGACGAGTTTCTGGAGCTCCGGCGCCGTCGAAGAGGAGGATTCCACGGACGCATCTGCCTCATGACGTTTTCCCCCTCGGCCCCGAGCAAGTCCTCCATCCAGTCCTTCCCCTCCCGCTCCTCCTCCAGGTATAAAAGCAGAGACGGGACCTCGATGTGAGGCTCACCTCTCCATCCTTTCCCCCCCTGAGTCCACCACCTGGAGAGGCCGCTGTCCTCGTCAGCATGCCCAGGATCGGTGCACCAGTACTGGGCAGTGAGGGTCAGGTGCCCCCCCGCGCCGCGGCTTCTCCCCTGCTGGACGTGCGCGGTGATATCCGTCTCCGTCCACTGCTCGTGGGGCTCCAGAGTGACCAGGCTCTCTTCGCCCAGCGAGGTGATCTGAGCCCTGCAGCGGGGCGCGGTGAAGGCCTGGGCGCTGGAGGTCGTGGAGGATGAGGAGGTAGAAGATGAAGAGCGGAGGTGGATGAATGATGCTCTGACCAGCTGCTCTGAGGGAAGCGTGTCGAGGTCGTACTGCACGGTGAAGCTGTAGTGATGGTCTTAAAAAAGGGAAAGAGGCAAACAAAAAGGAGATGAATGAAATCACACTTGTGTGGTCAATTGTTACTAAATTTATTTGGTATAAATTACTTCGGTTCAAATGTCAAAACTAAAGTTGATCCTTAAGTTTTAGTGCAGGATATAGGAGAAGTGTAATCACAGGAGTTTAGGTATTAAAGAGTCCATATTCTGCCCTTTCTGGGGTTCGTATATTTAATCTATGTTCCTACTTTTGTACGTTCACAATAACTAAAGTTCTAAAAAAGTGTCTGTTTTCATGTCCTGCTCCTCCTTGCTCCCTCTCCGCTCTGAGTCCGTCAGCTACGCTCTGCTGTGCCCCCACTGTTAGACCCCACGTGGGCCAAGTCTGCTCTGATTGGTCTGCCGATCCGCTCTGTCGTTATTGGTCAGTTGCTCAGCACGCGTCTCGGAAATGTCAACATGAGCTGCAGGGCCACAACGAGCCAATGGGCTTAGATCAGTGATCTCACACTGACAATGACGCCGCACTGGCAAATTTTTATCGAGGGGGGCTAGAACCGAGCGTTACATGCAGCTAATGCTACAGCTAACAGGAGGATGTAGGAGAAGCCGCGTTTCCGCGGACTTCGAGTTTTTGCACATAGATGTGTCTAAACATGCACAGGACACTTGGAAAACACACTAAAGAGCATATAAAACCAGAAAAAGAAGAATATGGGACCTTTAAGTAAATCAAATGGTGCACCAATAGATTGGGGGTGACTGGAACTTGCCTAATTTCAGGACCAACTAGAGATTGAGGAAAAAAATGTATTTATGTAAAAAAAAAAAATGTTTTGCCTTCTGAGATTTTAAATAGATTCATAACCTTGAAAAATCTATTATTTTTTACATCACATCTTACCTCCGCTCCGCCCCCCCTCCCATCTGACAGAGATAGTCTGTGACGTGCACATTTAAACAATCAGGTCGGGAAAATCTCCAGAGCAGTCCTCCTGAAGTTATCTAGGTATTTTCAGGGGGGCAGATGTGAAAACGGCTCCAGTGACCCAAAAGGTCAAAACGAAGACAGTTGGTAGAAATGAGGCAGGCGTGTTGTGTTCAGGTGTTTAAAGTGAAGCTAAAGAGCCACTGACTTTATTACCGAGTTATCTGTATGTTATCCTAGATGTTGTCTTATTGGAAAGGCCTATAACCACCCGCCCGCCCGCACGCCTGTCCACCATGGGGGGTCCAGGGCCTTCCCCCACCTCTGGAACTCCCTCCCACCACAAATCCGTAATATCGACTCTCTCTCCATTTTCAAATCTCATCTCAAAACACATCTTTTTTAAACTTTCATATTCAGTCTGATCATTCTCCACCCACTCTCATAACTCCTTTTTGTGTTTTTACTTTGTTGTTTTTATCTCTGCTCTGTGAGGTGACCTTGAGCGTTTTGAAAGGCGCCTTTAAATACAATTTATTATTATTACAAATAAATACTATTTCATATTATTATTATAAAAAACAGTATATTTAGAGGAGAAGTTGACACCATATTTGGGTTATTTCTTGCTGACAACGAAATGGTCGAATACACATTTATGTAGTGAAACAAAAGAGCTTTGAATGGAATCGGTTGCAAGATACTTTAAATCTTGGAGCTGGTTTCCTTGAATGTTTTTAAAGGTCTTCTTAATGATCTGGAGGCAGAAATATCTGACTGTAGATATTTGAGCTAACTCGTGTTGCCCCTTTTTGATCGCTTTGTTGCTGATGACTTCTGACAGATTCTGATTAATTCTTCTTTTTGTGATTCCTGTATTTATGTTAGTGTTTTTATGTCTGAAAGCCTGTAATTGTGCTGCTGCCTGTCTTGGCCAGGATTGTAAAATAGATTTTTAATCTCAATGAGACTTTTTCCTGGTTAAATAAAAATATATATATATATATTTTTTTTTAAAACAGAAAAAATAAAGAAAACAATAAATTTGTGGTTTATTTTGAGGTCAAATGTTGAAGATGGAATTAAATATAAAAAATAGAATAAAGAAAACAATAAATTCGTGGTTTGTTTTGAGGTCAAATGTTGAAGATGCAATTAAATATTTAAAAAAACACAGATAAAAATAAAGAAAACAATAAATTCGTGGTTTGTTTTGAGGTCAAATGTTGAAGATGCAATTAAATATTTAAAAAAACACAGATAAAAATAAAGAAAACAATAAATTTGTGGTTTGTTTTGAAGTCAAATGTTGAAGATGGAATTAAATATAAAAAGAAATAAAGAAATAAAGAAAACAATAAACTTGTGGTTAGATTTGAGGTCAAATGTTGAAGATGGAATTAAATATAAAAAGAAATAAAGAAATAAAGAAAACAATAAACTTGTGGTTTGATTTGAGGTCAAATGTTGAAGATGGAATTAAATATTTAAAAAATATTTAAAAAATAAATAAATAAAGAAAACTATAAACTTGTGGTTTGATTTGAGGTCAAATGTTGAAGATGGAATTAAATATTTAAAAAAAATAAAATTAAATATGTATCTTTTTGAAGTTAGCAGTGGACTCACCTCTCGACGTCGGCAGGTGTCGCGCCGAAGACGTCGTCGGCCTCAGCAGACGAACAGTGTTCGAGCCGAACTTCCGGTGCTGTCTCGGCCTGCCGTCCGGTTCGGCTGCGCTCCGGTACAAACTCAACATGAACTGCAGGTTCTGGTCCGCTTCCTGCTCCTCCGTCAGCGGCCGGTGGTGCTGCTGCTGCTGCTGCTGCTGCTTCTGGTAACTCCGGCGGCCGCGCTTCAACGTGCGGTGTTGAGACGCCATCTTGTTTCCGGTCATGACTCCGTGCCCGGCGCAGGTGGAACAGAGCAGGTAAATAAAAGAGGTCAGGACGCAGACACGCAGGAGGCTCTGTTTGCTCCGGGTCGCCCTCATGTTTGGGGTTTTTTAAAACCTCTGGCGCTAGCAAGCTCCACCGACGACGCCGGAGTCTGACACCATCATCCGGGTTACAGGCTCACCTGATCACTGGCCATTTAGCTAGTCGACTTTCGGATATCCACCGTGACCCCAATTAACCCCTTGGACGTGTGCGTGAGGCGTCAACAATGACGTAAGGACGTACGTGATTGGTACGTAGAAGTGCGTGAAAATGGTCTATTGTTTTTTTAATGTATTTTTCACATTTTCCAGAACTTATTTACAGATTTTCTTGTTCGTTAACACATCACAGAGTTTACTTTTAAATCTCATAAGCTTTTTATATTATTAACATTAATTTATTTACAATTTTTAATAACTTATTCGATATAACTAATCGAGCCATGTCAAGCTTTGCTCCCACATCTATCAGGCTCATGAACAAATAATCTATTTCTTATTTAACCGCTCATTTAACCGCTTATAACAATTATTTATTATTATTATTTTTATTATTTTTATTTTAATAGAGCCACTTGTATGTGTAACGGATAAATAAAGTTATAAAGTTATTTGAAATTGAATTGAATTGAGTAGGACCTTCAAATCGCTTTACTTTACGGCAATTTACTTGATATTTAAAAACCTTATTTATATATATATATATATATATATATATATATATATTTTTTTTTTTTTTTTTTTTTTTATTTGTACATTTTATTTCATTCAAACAAACAATAAAGTTAAGAAAAACAAACAAACATGAAATGTTGTAAAATGTCACATTTAACTCTTTACATTGTAGGTTAATTTAGATAGATAGATAGATAGATAGATACATACTTTATTGATCCCGCGGGAAATTCAAAGCATCCAGTAGCAGGTTACAATGACATGCCATGAAACATTTGTTACAAATTAAACCACCACAGCTGTGCAGATGGGAAATGGAAAAAGGAAGATTTAGTCCAATTTATGCAAAGCACCAAGACTCTGTATTTTACACTACACTTTTCTTTTTCTTTGTTTTTGCAGACACACCGATAGTCTGAAATCTGGAGAATATGACTTGATGTAAGTAAACATTGGATCCCACACTGGGTGTTTTTAAGAATGTTTAATGCCTCACTCTGGCACCACCTAGTGGTAGAATTATATGCAGTGCAACCGTAGTTCAAAGTGCAACATGTGTCACTGGATGGGTCTCTGCGATAAACAATAACCTTTGAGATGAAGATGCTCACTTAGACTATGGAGATCATAATGCAGCAAAATGATTCAATAAGATTTACATAATTAAAAATGATCAAATCTACATAATTAGCACTTCAGATTAAATTTAAATAAAGTGTGCTTTTTTACTTTCAGTTTTGTAGAATTTGAATGACATTTTTTTACTTTTTGTTTAGTATTTCATCACAGAGGTCTTGCTAAGTGAAGTAAATGATGTAATGACGTCTTTAAAAAAGTATAAAGCAACCTTTAAAAAAAATCCCTCTGCTACAGAATGGCTTTTCAGTACTTTGTGTTTTTCTGTCTTTGGCTCTGCTGCAGAGATTTTTCAGTATGCATCATGGTTTAGTTTTTCTTCTCCGTCTATACTCCCAGACTTTGTCTAAATGTGCAGACTCTAGTTACAGTTTCCTGATTTGTTGTTTGTTTGTTCTGGTATAATTTGAAGCCTGAGAGCTCTGGGATCTTCTGGTAAACCAATTGTTCTCTGTGGGGGGGGGAGCTGATCAGATGACAGGCCGTAAAAAAATTTGCTAAAAAATGAAGGAAACACATGCTGGAGGAAACCTTTTTTTTTTTACATTTTTTTTTTTACCGGGGTTCTTTTTAAACTTGATCTCTCTTGAAAGCAGCACTCACCCACCAAACCAGATATTAGAGCTCAGAGACTCTGAGAACAAAAAAATAGGTTGGAGAAAAAAAAAAGGTTCTGTATGATCTGACCAAAACAAACTCCTCGTGGTCGGGATGAAAGGTGAGACGTCTGGGCATGTTTGAATCTGTCTCATTTTCTCTTTGATTCTCTTCTCGTTCAGCTTCTTTCTCTCGAGTCGACACACACACACACACACACACACACACACACACACACACACACACACACACACACACACACACACACACACACACACACACACACACACACACACACACACACAAAGACGGCCACTCGCTCACACACACATTCAGTTTAGTGGCACTGCAGAGCGTGGTGGCATTCCACAACAGTGATTATCTGCAGTCCCAATCATTTCAGTCTGCAGAGAGAGTGTGGGAAAGCTCCAAACTATGGGCGGATTGCAGCAAACGGCTATACGGGCTTATGAGGGAGTGATTGCATGAAACATTTACCATACAAAGGCAGAGGCAACAGTTTCCACCTTAGACTCATTTTGTCCACCATTAAAACGTTTATCTGACGCTTCTAATTTAATCACGCCGTCTTCATGCACTGTTTTCTTCTTTGCAAGTTTACGCTATAGGCTGCAGTGGCGATTCTGGAGTCTGTTGGGGCCCATCACACCAGCGTTCATCACCGTTATGTCGCAAATGATCTGACACAGACGACTTGTTTTATTGTCAAAGAAAGTTCACTTTAGTAATATTTTCAACATCAGGATATAAAAAACAATGAAGACATTATTCTCCTCTGGTGACTGTCATTGACAGACATAGATTTCCACAGATTGGCCGTCAGACGGGGCCACCTTAGGGAGGTTTCTGTCATTGCAAACTTTGCACATTTTGAGTCACAGCTGGGGTTTAACATTTTAACAGACCCCTTCTGGCCCCCCTTCTGGCCTGGGGCCCCAATCAGTTGCCGTCCTTGCCTGTTGACAAGCAACGCCCCTGCTAGACGCATTGACACGTTCAGGCAGATATTCAATCACCATCAAACACACTTAACACCAAGGGATAACATTTCCCCCTGAAGACTTAATTTTCACATATTGTTACATTTACCGACACCACAACTGAATTGGAATAAATTGCTCATAACAATTGTTTGACGATTTCAGAGTGTAGACCGCCCTGTGCATCAATCTGTATAGGATAGGATAATACTTTATTGATCCCCAGAGGGCGTTGCAGCAGCACAGACAAGTAAGCTCAAAATACACATTAAACAGACTAGATTAGATAAGATAAATAAAAATAGGGGGTATATACAAGTACAAAATGAATGATGACGTTAACCATGCAGGGAGTTGAGACAGTATGTGCAGAGAATGGCAAGATAGTATGAGGTATACCTAGCTTGGCAAACATAACAACAATTTTTTGCACGCTTATTAGTTTGCTTAGTGGTGTTAGCATGCTTTTTTCACTTTGTAGAAAAAACAAGTTAGCTGTATCTCCTTCCTATGGGGTTTATGCTAAGCTAGGCTAATGACATCCAGAGATTAGCTTGTGTGGGACTTAACAAACACACAAGGTTGGTATCCATACAGTCATCTTCTGCTCACATAACAACACATATAAGTCTAATTTTACAAAAGATGAATTAAAGCTACAAGTCAAAACTATTTATGCTATACTTAAATGAATATGTCTGTTCTGCTCCATTCGGGATCAAGTGAAGTTTAGATTCATATTCAAACAAAGATAAGATTCAATTGTGTGTTCTCAAATGAACTCAAACAAAACGTGTTGCTTTAGCTGAGAGAGCGTTGGAGAGAATTAACAAAAATGGCAGCGACTTGGAGAGCTCCTCGCTGCTCGTTTGAAATGTTTCTTAATATGGTTGTCAGACAGGGAGACTGGTACGACTGGAGGGGGGTTTAGAAATGTGTGGGACGTGATATCAAATGTTTTTATTGGCCTCTAGGAGAATGTACCCTTCAGTTGTTCATGCTGCAGATCTGCAGAGCTTCACTGCAGATGCATGGAGACAATATCAGCTTTCACCTCGAGTGTAGGGGCAGGGGTTCCCAAAGTTTTCAGCCTGGGACCCCCCAAAATATACAAAGATTTATCAACTTCACTTTTATATTGTGTTATAACTCGCACAGTATGAGGGACAAAAAAAATGAAAGTATAAATAAATAAATAAATGTTGGGAGAAATGCATACAATAATGTATAAATAAATAAATAATTAAATAAATGCATCAATAAATATATAAATGCTGAAAAGAATACATCAATGAATAAATAATAAATACACTTTGTTAATGAAAAAGGCTATTTATATATTTTTACATGTATTTATTCATTTATTAGTGTATTTCTACAGTTATATACGTATCAATGCATACATTTCCACATTAATTGAGTTATTAATTTATTTCTGTATTTTTACATTGTCTGTTTCTGTTCAAAATTGACCAATCCTACTTCAGTAATGTTAGGACGGCCCACTTAATTTACATATTTACTTTTCCTTGTACAACATGGACACAGAAATACATAAATAAATATATGAATATATTTATTTATATATTTATTGATGCATTTATTTAATTCTTTATTTATACATTATTGTATGCATTTCTCCCAAAATGTATTTATTAATTTATTTATACTTTAGTCATTTTTCGTCCCTCATAGTACAGCAAACACTTTCTAATAATACTGTTATTTCGCTGTGGTTGGTTGCCGCTATGAGGCTGCCTGATGTTACCATAATAAAGCGGTTGTTGCGCTTGTAGCCCCTCCCCCCTCCTCACTTCCCATTGGACTCGTTCGCGCAGGGATTCGCTGCTATTGGTTAACATTCCTGTCAATCACAACCAGGCGTTCGAATAGTGGGAGGGGCCGTCTTCCAAAGTTTTTCCCAAACTTTTCAGCTGTAAAGCTAACCAGAAGCTTACCGGAAGTAGGTAATGTGTTTTTCAAAGTAAAGGCACTAGCCCTGCGTTTCTTCAGAGATTAAAGCGGATTATTTGTAAAAGGTGTTACATATATTAATAAGGTGATGCATATAAACAGATTTAAAGCGATGTTTTGATTGTAAATCCCGCTAACGGCTATTTATCGACAGCATTTAATGTTTGACCGGAAGTTGCTACCGCGATTTTGCCTCTAACACCGGTAAGTTTGACACTCTAGCTTAAAACTTTTCTTCCCTCCCCCCCCCCTCTCTTCAATTCATCCATCCATCCATTCGCTGTTGTTGTTACAGAGGTGATGGAGAAGCCGAGAGACCGCTACCGGCACCGCTAAGCTTTAGCAAAGACCGAACCAGTCCGGGGTTTTTTTACTGCGCCGACGGGAAAGACACGAAGAAGAAAAGTACCGGGAACCAGAGGAGGGAGGTAATGGAGACGGTGGAGCAGCTCGTGTCTTTCCACCACATTCAGGTCCAGTTGAGCGGCGGGGCTCCGTGGGGTTTCACCCTGAAAGGAGGACTGGAGCACGGCGAGCCGCTCATCATCACTAAAGTAAGTTAACAACAACAACTTACATTAATAACACCGAATTATGTGGAGGGGAAACTCACTTTAAACACATTAAACTACTAAAAACTTATTTATTATCATCTTAAAACACATTTAACTACTAAAAACTTATTTATTATCATCTTAAAACACATTAAACTACTAAAAACTTATTTATTATCATCTTAAACACATCACATGACATTTAACATTTATATTTGTGTGCATATTTACAGTTCTGTTGCACAATATCACATTCAAACTGCCTTTAGGAATGAGTTTCCTAAGGATGTTGTTGGTAAAAAATTAAAAAAACAGCTTTTCCTGCAGCCTCTTCTGTATTCACATTATGCACAGCTACATTTCCACCTCCTGCTTTTCCTCCTTTTTTTTCTCCTTCTGCAGAGGATACAAAAAGTGATTTCTTATGTACCTGTAGTCATCTTAAAATATATAATATGACATTTTATATTTATATTTGTGTGCATATTTACAGTTCTGTTGCACAATATCACATTCAAACTGCCTTTATAAGAATCAGTTCCCTAAGGAGTCCCAGCAAAACAGCAGTTGTGGTTCAGTATTTATTCATATGTGCTGTTTCAGTGTTTGGCTGCTGCTTCTTTGGTTTAAACTTTTCAACTCAAGGTAAAAAAAAAAAAAAAAAAAGCCCCCAAAACAGCTTTTCCTGCAACCTCTTCTGTATTCAGATTATGCACAGCTACATTTGCAGAATGCACTTTAACTTATAGTATCACTGATTGCACATCTCCCTATGTCAATACTGTCCATTTACAACTCTGTTTTTGCACATTTACATTTAATCTTTCATATTTAAGACTAGTAATGCAAAGTTAAATCCTGGTTGTATATATTCACATTCTTAGTTCTGATATCTTTTAGTACTTATTTACTTTGTATTTAATATTATATTATGTTTAGATTGCTAATATTGTGTGTTTGGATAACCTGCTGCTGTAACGCCACAATTTCCCAGTTTGGGATCAATAAAGTAATTCTATTCTATTCTATTTCCACCTCCTGCTTTCCCTCCTTCTGCAGAGGATAGAAAAAGTTATTGTACAAAGATTAAGCAAGTATCCGGTGCTGGTTGATGTTTGTCAGCTGTCACTGTCTGTGGAATAAAAAAAAAAGCCCCTGTATTCTAATGCTGAGTCTCTGAAAACTTTGGGGGGGTCAAAAGGTTCCCACAGACGGTGCTAAAAGGGGTTCCCGAGGGGTTCCCCCCCGGGTGCATTGAGCCTCTGTTCATCTCCCTGTCACTTCATTCACTGGAAGGTAAAAAAAACGCCGGCGTGCTGACAGATGAATTAAACCACTTCAGATGGAGTCTGGCGCAGAAATGGTGGGATGACTGTGGAAAAAAAAGACTGAATCTCTTATTTTTCATGTTGTTTTAGCATTAGCTTACATTAGCACTAACATCTCTAAGAGTCTGCTTGTTTGTCGAAACACAAACCAAGAAGTTGTTGGTAGAGTTGCGCCAATGCAGGCAGTATTGGAAATCCTTCCAATTGCATTAAGTGCAGAACCATGCATTGATCCAGCGCTGTGATTTATTCACCACCACTGAAATCCAATCGATGTCTCAAGCCTTACTGTCAACATGGACGTATCTGAGCAGTGAAGAAGAACTGTTTCCTGTTACTTATCTTGTGACGGAAGCATAAAAACAACAACGTCTCGCTAGCTGATAGCTGCACCTTTTAGACAGTTTCATCTTAAAGCTTTGTGTTTTAAGAAACGTCGGCAGGCACTGTAGGTTTGTGGGGGCTGCAAGCTGAGCTGCCGCTAACTTTAGTCTTTATTGTCATTCTTGAGGTTTTCAACGGGAGCTCTCTTTCTCTTAAAAACAAACCAATGAGGTAATTTAACTGAATGAAGCAGCTTCATGTTTAAAGTCAGTGTTTCTCCAACGGTTGTTTGCGGAAAAAAGTCAAAGAGATTGGTTGATGCCATTCAAAATGTTTGTTATTTGTCAACCCAAAGATAATAGCATTGGTGTCTCATCCATACAGGGTTAGTAGTACACAACAGTTAGTTTGTAAGTCTTGCATTGGCACGGGGTTATCTGCTTTTCACACTATCAGAACGAAAGAATTGTTATCAGAACAGTAGTTTGATAGACGTGCAGAATGACGTGTTATTTGGTCTGTTGTTATTTCTCCAGAGCCCCGAGACGTTTAGTTTTAATATCAGGTGTGTTTGCTCCGAGTCTGGGAGCCGCCGTGTCAGAGATTTAGAGCGTGCTTTCAGATTCCCGACTTGACCTCGTCTTGTGCGATAAAAGTCACGTGGGGGCCGCCGACGTTTCCTCCCGGCCTCTTCTCACGGTTTTTTTCACGCCGAGGGCGGTGAGCTGCTGGAAACAAGGAAAGGGTGCCTTTGAATTACTGCGAGTAATTATTGGTGTGTGTGTTCTGCTGGGGGGGGTGGTCCGTCTCTCTGTGTGTGAGTGTGAGTGAGTGTGTGTGTGTGTGTGTGTGTGTGTGTGTGTGTGTGTGTGTGTGTGTGTGTGTGTGTGTGTGTGTGTGTGTGTGTGTGTGTGTGTGTGTGTGTGTGTGTGTGTGTGTGTGTGTGTGTGTGTGTGTGTGTGTGTGTGTGTGTGTGTGTGTGTGTGTGTGTTCAGTCCAGTGCATAAGTAGGCCGAACAACATGCAACCTCTGCTCCCTGGGTCTTTTCCTTCACTCCTTCGCCCACTCAGTCGAAAAAGCTTCAGCGGCGGTGGCGGTGTAAATGTTGGCCGGTGTACCTCTATGCTCACCACAGCAGGGAATGGAAAAGCCTGGCTCAGTCATTTGGAAACACACACACACACACACATTAAGTCACACGCAGTTAACACAGCCCCTGGGAAAATGTGACTGGGACTGCTACAGGAGATAAAAATCAAACTGTGCTCTGTGGCTGTTTTGTGTCCAGTGGCTACTTAAAACACAACACAATAAAGCAGCTGAGGGCGCCGAGAGCCGGACCCGCACAGAGAAGTGTTTAATGATTAAGTGTTGAGTCCTTGAAGGAAAGAGAGAAACATAGAGAGAAGGTAAAGTTGACATGTGTTTAATGTGTTTTAGGTTAGGTGAGGGTTTCCCTCAGCCTCCACACAGAGGTCTACTGTGTCTGTATATGAACCACAGCTGAACACAGTCATAATCCTCTTACTTCCAGGAGAGAGAGGGAAGAGTAAATGTGCGTCCGACTTTGCAGCCAAATGTGAAAAAAGCCTGGTCCAGCTTCTTGCTCGGTCACTCTCTCTTTTTTCTTTTCATAGCGTCATCCATCAGCGTCCTCTTTTGTCTCTTAGCCTCAGCCATTGTATCAAACAGTAACCAAGACTGAGGCTGACCTGGCTGATTTCTTTTTTTCAGCAGAAGGCTAGTGTGTGGACTAGCGCCAGGAAGCAGGACACCTTTCTTGCTGCCAAAGTTACATGAAAACAGGTTACCGGAGCACTCTGTGGAAAGAGGATAGACACCATTCAGAATCAGAATCCGCTTTATTGGCCAAGTTTTCGCCCTGTTAAACAGATATTGTGCTTTTAAATCAACATATGAAACCATAATTAAAGGTAGAAGTTACTTATTGTTGCTTTAAACTCTTTAATGGCCAAAGATGAAGACCTCCAATATGACCGCAAGAGCAACATTTTTTGCCTCCTGAAAGCGCTGTTGTTGTTTTTCCACAGAAAGCATAGTACTAAAAAAAACAGGTCTTACGTATTCAGGTGAAGTCTGTAATGCAAAAAAATCTTCACTTATGTTAAACATTTAACCTCTGGATCAATAAAGTATCTATCTATCAACATGACCATCTTTTCAAACCCCTTTAACCGGGACACTTAAGGGTACTGGATGTATGCACTTGGCATGTACCCTCGGTACTTAGCACACCTGTAACGCTCACCTTTCAACACCATTAAACCCTGCATGTACATTGCATGACTTGAAGCCCGCTGGAACGCTCAACAAAGACTGACTTTCTCTTCAGCTTTATAACTGACCCATTAGCGTTTAGCAGACGAGTATGATGGTACTGATGCATTTGTCATTGTTTATGACTTGTTAACTCTGTTAGTCAAAGGAAAATATTCAGCCTTGTGAGTACTTTTGCAGCTTTCTTCTGTAGTCTGTCATTGTAAACAGAAAGCTTTTGGGTATTTAGATTGTTATTGGTTAAAACAATCCCGTTAACAACATCACCTCGGGCTCTTGGAACTATTTGTAGGCATTTCTTCCAAGTAATCCAGCATGGTGGTCCCCATTCTCTCTACCGCCTACCTTTATCTCTTCCATTGGCATGCTTGGATATATAATAGAAATGCCTCAAAAAGTTCATTCTTTTATTTGTTACTTTTGGTCTTTAATGTGGAATTGAAAGAGTGACTCTGTTGGGTACTTCTGGAGTGCATAAAAAACGGTTCAGTTGCCCTCTCAGGATGTCCATGTTTTGAGGAGTGTGTGTGTTCATGGCCCTTTGAGAGCATGGATGCTGCCGGAGGAGGGGGGGGGGGGGGGATGGGTGACTTCTCCAGACAGGGATATAAGCCATTTGGTCAACATTCCTCCTGGAGCATAACAAATTACCACTGTGGTGTGTGTGTGTGTGTGTGGAGATATTGTGCATGTGTGTGTTTTTACATGCATGTCCACCAGTTGAGTTTAATTTTCTGACTTGTGGACTTAGCTGTGTCATGACACGGTGAGTGTAAGGTTTTATCTGATCAACCAGTTAGCTGGTCATTCATTAGCTTTCATGTCAGTCAGCCATGTAGTGATTAAGTCTAAAGAGCTCCACGGTGACCGGCCCGCCCACTTTTCTTTTTTTAGCAGCTCTGGTTCTGGAAGTAAATCTACCCATTTAAATCCTCCTTTGACATTTCAGAAAATCCTTATATCAACATTTTTAATCCTTGAATTAAGCCAACCAGTAACCTGAATACTCACGTTGAATACCTTTTTAGCATTTTGTGACTTAAGTCAGCTAAAATTACAACTTTTATTTGCCGTTCTTACTAAGATATATCTTAAAACACTCTTCTGTGGGTGTAAGTATTTCCAGCTGACTCTAAAGAAAACCAAACTTTTGGAAAGGCGTTATAAATGGGCTTCAATGTCTTCGTTTGAGTCATAATGATAACTCTGTTACGATTAGCAATCCAACAGATGGATGGCGCCATTTCAAAAGTTTGCGCTCTGGTAAGCTGTAAGACGTGTTCAAAGTCGTCACTTTCAAATGTTCCTCTGAAAACACCTGACGGGACACTCTGTGGGTTTCATTGTCTGACTTCCCGTCTGGGTCGATCTGTTCTGTCCAGCTTGAAGCACGCCTGCAGAGTACTCTGTTGGAAATAGACTCGCAGCGTATTTGAAACGGCGCAGAGCGTAGCGGAGCTGCTGGCACGCTCCGGAGACGGACCGCGGCGATCGCTGTGGAAACCAAAACGTTGAGTAGAGTGGCAGTTAACGGCGGCGTAGTGCGTGGCTCTGACCGACAGTATTTGGAAAATTGGGGGTTATTGATCAGTGGACATGCCTGGACTTGACCCTTGAATATGTTCCCAGACTGAAAGACGTACAGCAATGTTTTGTGGGTAATCTATCACCTCAAACTCGTCATTGTTTGCGTGTTTCTCTAACACGTTTAATGTCTTTAGCGTCTTTCGTAATATGTGGTCGGGATGACTAAGTAGCGGGTTCCTTCCATTGTTCCATCCGACAGAGCAGCAGCTGCCGGGCTCTCAGCTCACTTTCAAATGTGGTTTTCTAATCTCATGAGAGGTCTCTGCTGGTTTCTGTTTGAGACTCCTCAACAGTTTTTTTTTTTTTTTTTTTTTGTCCGCACTCTGATCCCTCACTTTAATGTTACGCTCCCATGGGACAACATGGAAACCAGAAAAATGTGCAACAGTCTGTGTTTTGACTTGTTAAAATTCAACGGCTGATGGAATTCGTCGGGTTGCAGTACGGCCCTGCCTCTTTTTTTTTTCGCAATGAAATGGAAGCTGTGTAAATCACTGCTGTTCATTTGTGAACGGAGTATGAATGTTTTATTAAAGGGACAGTGTGTAACACATTGTTCTGATAGATTCCAGTTGTTCATTTGGAATGTCTGGACTGGGATTTTCCCACCAGACCCTCTTAAGACCAGACACTTCCCCAAAAAAATCACAAAAATCTAAATGAATATCAGACCCTACATCTTGTACAAGAGTCCGTCTGAGTGGACTTAAGAGCCGCCATGATGGACTTGGTAGTACCTGTGGTTTGTCTGAAACCTACAGATTGTTTTGATTGACCCCCCTTCATTTGAAACATCTGGACCGGACTTTTTCACACAACAGCTTTGCAGACGATGCGACCCTTTACCTATCTAAATGAACATCAGGCCCGTTGTTGTCTCTCTGAACGTCACCATGGAGACGATCTGTGGACACTAAGTTCTGAATGTCTTCATAGAGAGACTGAGCGAGTTGAGAATGTTTTAAAGAGCCCAAAGATCTTTCTTGATCGATGACATTGATCGACGCTTTCAGTGTGATAACCGATATTTAAATGACGTCAATATCAGACCCGATACCGAAATAAGATCGGATCTGTTCCATAACTCCAAGCTGTATACTTTTTGGAGGATGGTCTATAAAGAGATCCAGGATTACCTGTGTAGATCCCATCAGCGACTCTTGTTGTCCTGCCTGGTTCTTGGACTCTCGTTGATCATCACATGTCTTTGTTTATTGTTTGTTTGAAAGTGGTGGATCCCCTTTAATGACCCTCCTGTCCAAATCCTAAATTGACTCTGATGGAAAGCTAATGTACTGTAAACATGACGACAGGGTTTTGCAATATCTTGTTGCTCAAGTTGACCTCAGTTAAACCCAAACACAGATCTGCTTCATGTGGGTACGAGAGGGGAATTGCGGAGAACGAGAGCTGGATGTTTCCTAATCGTGGCTGAAAGGGATTTTCCTTCCATGTTCTGTTGGGAATCAGGCCGTGTTTCTTTTGCGTGGAGCGTGTTTTGAAAACACAGCGAGCCGTCGGCCGTTTGATTCAACCAGAAGAAGAAACAAAAGATGGAGACGATAATGTGTCTCCCTGGTCCTGCTGTTGACGGTAACAGAAATCCAGGGATTTTACGAAAGAATGTTTTGACATGTGGTCGAAGGTATGCAACCAAATGTCCTCGGTGGGTAAACAGTGTGTGTGTGTGTGTGTGTGTGTGTGTGTGTGTGTGTGTGTGTGTGTGTGTGTGTGTGTGTGTGTGTGTGTGTGTGTGTGTGTGTGTGTGTGTGTGTGTGTGTGTGTGTGTGTGTGTGTGTGTGTGTGTGTGTGTGTGTGTGTGTGTGTGTGTGTGTGTGTGTGTGTGTGAGACTCCCTACATTCCAGTAAAGGTAGCCTCCAGTAGCAATCTGCTTGGCGGGGGGTAGATGAGGATGCCATCAGATAGAGATGCCATTGTCTCTACTGTGTGTGTGTGTGAGTGTGTGTGTGTGTGTGTGTGTGCCCTGACTTGCTCTGCTAACTGTCCTAACTAACCAAAAACATATGTTGTGTTGAACGTAGTACACAATGGAGCATATTGATGAGACGGTCGAGGGGAAGAATGAGCGTATTCATGCTTCCAATCGAGTGATGTTGAGTCTTTCATGCGGAGCTGCGAGACGGAAAAAGATATTTTAGCTCTTTTTTTTTTTTTCTGTAATCATTTAATCATATTTAGTCATTAATGAAGGAAAATACCAGATAATTACCAGTTTCTGTTTCTCTTTGCTGTTTTTTCTGTCAGAGAAAATGGAATATGTTTGAGGTTTTGGGCTGTTTACAGAGAAGAACAAACACTTTTGAGCTTTGGATATTTTTGTATTATCCCAAAGAACAAATGATGAATGGATGAAGACCATCAAAGTGGAAGTATGTCCTTTGTTGCCTCCTTTCTGACTTTGGCTGAAGGAGGCAGCTCCCATAGCCTCCGTTTCAGAGCGCTTTCTCACCAGCGCTCCTTGTTGCTAGGTGATGAAAGTCCCCTTGGTAATATCTGTTCGGTGTGTTTTATCTCTGTGTGCTTAATTTGATTTAATTTGAGGAAATGTCACCAAAAAACATTGGAAAAGATGTAAAAGAGGAGTCATGTCCTGGTATCGGCAACACTCGAACAGACGAGTCAGACTAGCGCCTTCTCGGCTTTCGTTGTTGACAAAGCTGATATCAGAAGCCCCGCCCCTTCTTGATTGCGATTGGTCGGTGGGGGAGAAGTGGCATTGGCCCCGAAAATACTGTATCGCTGTGGCCCTAGCATGAAGTCTTTTCTGTGATGGTCACTGGTGGAATTATTCTCTGCATTTTTGAGGTAAATGAAAAAAGTGTGTGTCAGCTGCAGGACCATAAAGTTTGTATATCAGTCGAGGAGCTTACTGTGTGTGTGTGTGTGTGTGTGTGTGTGTGTGTGTGTGTGTGTGTGTGTGTGTGTGTGTGTGTGTGTGTGTGTGTGTGTGTGTGTGTGTTGGGGTGGGGCAGGAATGTCTCTATCTCTGATCTGTGGAGCCTTTAGCTGTTTCTTTTAGGTTACGTCTGCAGGCTCACACACACACTACAATAACAACCCCTGTGTGTGTGTGTGTGTGTGTGTGTGTCAGTGTGTGCGTGTGTGTAACGACATCAGTACAATGACCCACAAACACACACCACTGTAATTATTTCAGTGTTTGTTGTATTTTTTTCAGTAACACTGAATCCTCTTTTTCATAACAAATGTAAGTCATGGCCACATTGTGTTTTTATTTTTGTGTATCTGGGTGTGAAGAAGTGTCGACCTGAGGCGTCTGCAGTTGTTATTGTTTTTGTGCAACACTCACATGGGGCACACACACACACACACACACACACACACACACACACACACACACACACACACACACACACACGTCAGCCATCTTCAAAATAGTTGTTTCAAACCAAACTCTTTCAAGTAAATCAGCGCTGGAGAATTGGTCTGGCTGATCCCATTTTGCACCGATTTCTACACTCGGGGAGAAAATGGGTTTCTTTATATTTCTTTAAACCGATCACAAATGTCTTCGGTGGCGCTGAGCCCGGGTTAGAGCAGCAAAAACCTCACAAAAGTAGTGCCAAGAGGTAGAGCTTTTACTCGGACAGTTGAGCCTTAAATGGCTCAATTCCTCCAGAATGATATTTACTTTTTTTGTGAAATCAGAATCATTGTCCAATCTCGCCTTTTTTTAGAATTTAGGTCTTTATCTTTGTGACTGGGACATAGTGGAAAGGTTTCCAGTGAGTCAGACCACCATTTACCGCCATTAACTAAACCAAACCATGGAGAAATAACCATCAAATTAACCACTAACAAAAAAGGACCAATAGCTAAAGCCCTAGTTTATTAAATGTACCTGTTTCTTTTGGTAAACATTCTTGGATACACGGACTGACCTTTACAGCGTTGTTGAGTTATCCACTTTCCCTCCACGCCGTCCAAAGTGGTAGAAACATCTAAAGACTATCTGCTTGTTTCATTCCACCTTTCTGTTCCCTCTTTAGAACATTTTCCAGCGGCCGTTCTGCTGTTATTCACGCTGACATTAGAAACAGTTTCCCTGCTATTATGTTGTATTAAAAAAAGGGCAGTAACAGTTTGTGTGTTTTCTGAGCGTCTGTGTTTATGTGTTTACAGTTTATTGCAACGCAGCCTTTCCCTAAACCTAAGAATGTACCACACACACACACACACACACACACACACACACACACTCATTCCTCTATGCTATGTGTTTCCCTCTCGTGGCTAACCTTGGCAAGTCGACTCCAGTTTGTGGTAAAAAAAAGAAGACACAAAACTCTCTTTGTTTGCTGCATCTTCGTCCCTCACGCCAGCCCTCGATGGCGTCTGGAGAAAACGACTTTCATCCCTCGTCCGTCTCCTGCTTCGCCCCTGTCCCTGTCAGACTCTACGCAGGTTACGGAAAGCTGTTTTTTTTTTACTCAAGTCATAACTTCCCTCACGTTCGCTTCTCGTTAGAAGTGGGATGAAAGGAACGTCTGAGAGGGGAACCAACATTTGTGGGTGCTGCGAGACGAGGGTGACAGTGGGTGTGATGCATTCCTCTGGGTAAGGATTCATGAGAAGTTTGCCCAAGGGAGAAGAGACGTCTGAGTACTATTTGGTTTGCTCTTTGAAAGACGACTATAATCAATATTCAATCTTTGTCTTTTTAGTTTTTATGAACATCGCCTGCTTTTCATTATTTAAGTACTCAAAGAAAGCCTTTAAAACAGCATTTTGACTACAGTAACTGTACTAACGTCTAGCCTAATTAAATACTTTCAAAGTGAATAATAACAGGAGGGACGATCCTCGTTTCAGATGAATAGGCACTGTGGGATAATTGTATTACTTTTAAATGGTTTTCAATTCAAAAAACGTGAAGAAAACATGTTGGATTCTTTGTTAAAGGTTACATATTCTCCTCCTCTTCAACCAGTTTAAATAAGAGTCAGAGCTCCTCAAAACATCTCTATGAAGTTTCTTGTTCTAAATCCACTCTGATCCTGTATTTGATCATGTCTATAAACCCCTCTATTTCAGCCCTGCTCAGAACAGGCTGTTTCTGTGTCTGTACCTTTAAATATGTAAATGAGCTGACTCAGACCACGCCCCCTCTCTGGAAGGGCTTGGGTGTACTCGGGCTTTCTCGCTCCATGTCCTATTGTTTACGGTGAGAAGGCAAACTCAGAGGGCAGAACAAACACCTAGCTGTGGGAGTGTCACCCACCTGGGGGAGGGGCTACTGCCCTTTGTGATGTCATGAAGGGTAATTATGCAAACAGCCTGTTTGAGCACACATTTTCTGAAAAGTGGAGCAGGAAAAAGACAGAGAGGATGGATTTTTCTCATCATTGGGGGGTTTGTAGACAGACTAGAGACACATACTAGAGTTACAAAAACATGGTGAAGTGTATTTTACACAATATGTGACCTTTAAAACCTTTGATTGAAGAATGGAGGCTGAGTTTGAGTAATATTTGGAAATAACTATGCATGACACTGAGCAACATTTAACAAAGTTACTGTGGCAAAGACAAACTGCCTTTGAGCAGGCAGACACCTTGAAGAGAACCGGACTCATGTTGAAGAGCCGTCTGCTACAACTTTGTGAGATGGGAGGGTAACATGTAGGAAGATGAATTAAGTGGTACAGACAGAGGGATGGAAATGTAGAAGGGGGACGAAGGTGATGATTAGGGAGGATAAAAAGGTGAATGTAGAGACGAGACCAGAGCAAGATGTGTAAGTCATGTAAATATGGGGGGGTTCTGCATGGCGAAACGATTAGAATAGAGTAGAACCAAGGTCAGCAGGGGTTGTGTTTTGGTCCTCTAGCTTCAGGCTGATAGATTATAGATGGACGCAGAGATAAAAGATGAGAAGAAGGAAAGGAGGGGTGGAGAGAGAAGAGGTAAAGGTTTCGGATGTCTGATGATGCTCCTGCCTTTTTGTTGGTATCTACGTCTTTAATTTAAAAAATCTTCTAATGTGGCAGATTTTTAAGATTTTTCTGTTTCTCAAACTTTGATTCCAACACCAAACTTGTTGAACAAAAAAACATCTGCCCCAACTCTTTTTCTGTTTTCAAATGTACTTCAGCTCTTACATACCGTATAAGAGACTTAAATAAACTGTTCACACACTCTTACACACACACGCACCCCTTTTGGGAGTTTCTGGTGGCGTATGGAAGCCATTAGATCCGGTGACCGGCGCTGACAATAGCAAAGGTCTAAAGGTCAGCGGCCTGTTGGGGGACCAGAGCCGGACTGGATTGATCCATCAGCGTCATATGTGTCAGTGTGTGTGTGCATGTGTGTATCCTCTTTATCTCTCGCACACACACATGCACACACGCACACACATTTAAAGAGGGTGAAACATTAACTTCCTAATGTGAACTAAATGACCTTGCCCTCTCGACTTAAATGTGCACCCCTCCCCCCACTCGAGCTTCAGGGCATTAGTGTTTTATTATGAGAGCGACAGAGGGGATTCATGTTGGGAATATCCTAACTCTCTTATCAACATTTTCCCGCCAATATCTGTTCGTAGCTTAACTGTCTTTTAAGCAGTTCGATAAGTCATAACATGTATTCAGTAGAGCACCAGCGTCCTTCTCGTTCCTGTACAGCTGATTGAGAGAAACATTTTTCCGGATGTTGGTACTGTTTGGTTGGGTTGGCGTCCTTTTTAGGTCGGGTACAATCACTTCTATCTGAACGACTTCTCTTGCTCCGCTTCCATCGCTGCAACACCTGTTGGTTTGACCTGATAACTGCTCTCATATCTGGCAAACCGAGGGGTGTCCAAAACGGCCGTGTGGGGGGGGGGGGGGGTCGCCTTAAAAGCGCCTACCTTCTCTGGTCCGAACAAATCCAGAGCATTCAGGAGCAGAATCTAAAGTTAGAAGGAGGACATACTGGCTGCTGCATTGTTGTCAGAGAAGCCAGCACTTCAACGATCATGTTTCCTTAATGATCATATGGTGAGGTCAGCTAATTTAGTAAAAATCTTACTGATTGCTCTTTTAAAAACTGTGTTGGGTCCCATAAACTCTTGCAGACTTTTTCCACGTTTCTGTCCCTGTGATATCTTTCTGGATTTTGTGTCTTTAACGGCATAACCGAAGTAGAAGACTGTTCTCTTTGTGTTTATGTGTGTTGTCTCGGTTTGTGTTATCTTGCAGCCTCACAGCGTCCTCATAAAACCTTTTTTCAGAAACTCACTTTAATTTATTTTTATCAACCCCAAGAGAAACAAAACCCTCATCCCAAAAAAGGCTTTATTTCCCATGTGGCGACCGGAGTATCAAGCTGCAGGAGTGTTTCTTTAAAGTGTGTTTGATTGTCACTCGTGTGTGTGGGTCAGGTTAAGTGTCACCACTCGAGTGCCGGGCTCATGTTGGATTAAAGACCAGTATAGTGTGTGTGTGTGTGTGTGGGGGGTTGTTGTGGTGGATTGTGGGAGTTGGAGTGTGTGTTTTTATGATGCATTGATCTGTTTGATGGCTCGGGGTTAAGGTTGGACAAGTGAGTGCTTCTTAAGAGTCGGGGGAGGGGGGGTTTGGTTGCTGTGCTCTCTTGCAAAGGATTCTGGGTATCAGAGCTTTGATGTGGCCGGCAGCTCCGGGTCTTATAATGAGTGGCTTGTTTTCACAGATTAAGTCGGATTTTAATGGTATTACTGGAGCTTAAGGTGGGAAGAACATCTTTGGTGTTAAGAAGTCGGGTTTCTGAACTGGATTTCCCAAAACATCACCTGTCAATCAAACGCTGTGGGCGGTGAACACATGCCTATTTTAAGTTTATTTTTCTTCTACGTTTGATCCTTGCTGTCGGATTCTGGCGGTGCTGACTGCCTTTCTCTTCTTCTCTTGATTTGGTTGTGGCAAGTTGCATGGACAGTCCTGCAAACTCTGCAGCTTTAGACCAAAAAAACACACATTTTAAATCCATCAAAAAGTGATGTTAACAGTTTTTATCACCTCATGAAAGTGCTTTTTGTAACAGCCACAACATTTAAATATTAAAGACCATTTCTTTCTTTCTCACCATCACCATCTTACCCTTAATTAAAAGTTTAAAACTCTGAGTTTAGAGGATATTCACAGCTTTTTTTGGTGCACATTTATTAAGACACTGAGCGATGCAATGCAGCCAAAGTCTCCCCCACAAATTGAACCATGTATACTCAAGTAAAAACAAATGTCCCACCATGTTTTTTGGCTCCTCTTCAAGCAGAAAAACAGAGTTTGGGGGGGGGGGGACTTTTTAATTTGGATTTCAAATATTTAGTCTCCTCTTTGGAGAGCGGCTCATAAAAATATACGAGTGAGGACTTCTGGATTTATAAAAACAAACACAAGAGTCGGCCAAGTGTTTGGATTCGTGTATTTGTATAGAAGTGGGAGGAATGATTCTTTCTGTCATTACAACTGGGGATTACTTTAACTAGGAACACACACTGTCTGGTCTTCACAACTCATCTGAGATTAGGAAACATACAAACACAATGACAGGAGAAAAATGTATTATTGTATATTTTGATTTGTAGTTTGACCCACGTCCCATCTGCGTACATGGTGGAGGTGGCGCTTATGACCTATACAGCGGCCGGTCAGTAGGGGGAGCTCCATCTTTTTATGGTCCCTGTCCCAATTTAAGGGCTTACGTCCTTCTGTCCGTGGCCAATGAAAGATCCATCAAGTGCATCCTTTTGTGGCCCAACAAGATTCACTCAGTGCCATTTTTATAAAAACTTGATTTAGTAAACCTTTATTTATAATCTGTCTGACATCACCATTATGAAGAGGTTTACTGGAACAGCTGGTGACGCAATCGGGAAATCCTCCGTAGACCAGACCGTCTGATTTAAGTTCGGCTTGAGTGGTCTACAAAGACTACTAAGACTGGGTTCTTCATAGGCCAGGTCCTTCAAAGGATGCTACCCCCAAAACGAGACACAGATACCAGTTCCGACTTTTCACTGGAATGACAAAACAAACATTATTCCCCAAGGAAGAATCAAGTGAAAGGAAGGCCATCTTCAGACTTTTATACAATAGGACTTCTGGGTACAATCAGTGTAGTCGCCCTCTAGTGGCCGTCAGAAAGAACGCAGATAGAGGCACTTTACTTTGGACTTTTTATACCGTCTTTGTGGAAACACTAACGTGACACAGGGATGTCTTTTTGAAGGGGTTTTAAAACATGCTGGTTATGGAGGGACATCAGTGTGAGTGTGTGTTAACGGAGGCCTCACGTCTGTCTTAATAAAGGAGAGCGTGTGTGTGTTGAAGCCTCGAGAGGCGAACAGATCGGTGGTGGTGGAGGGGGAAATGTAGAAACACTGTGAAACATTCCTCCTCCTCGTGTCTGAAACAGAAGTCGCTGTGTTAACCTGAGGAGACGAGTGTTTGCTCACATGTCGCCGTTCGTCCATGTGACTCAACCGCAGGATGTTTCTGAGGGTGTTCAGGATTTACAGAAGGCTTATCAGGCAGTTTGAAGAATACCAAAAGTGTTGAAAGTTGTTTGGACTTATTATTCTCCATCGGGGGCGTTGGTTTCCTTTCTCTGCTCATCCTCTTTTCCCTTCTTTCGCTCCCTTTTTCCATTCCTCTTTCGCCCTCATTCTGCTCTCTGCACTTCCCCAGTTTCCTCTCCTTTCCATCCTTTCCTCATTTCCTCTCGACTCTGAAGCGTCCTCTTCTTCATTCACGTCCTTCCTTCCTCTTCTGCACTCGTTTTTCCTACGGCATCATCTCATTTCCTCTTTCAGATCTTCTCTTCTTTCTCTCTTCTCTTGTCCTTCTTTCTCCCTTTCCTAAAATCCTCTCTCCTTATTGTTCCTCTCTCCTGTGCTCGTCTTTTTTGTCTCTTTTCCTCTTTCTTTCCTCCCTTCACCTCTTTTTATTCTCTTCATTACCTTCCTTCAGCCCTTCTTCCCCCATCTTCCTCTCAACTCATCTCATTGTGTCCTTCACACTTTTCCTTCACTTCAATATTTTCTTCCTATCTGTTCTTTATTTCCCTCCTTTGAGTTTCTTCTTATTTCCTCATCTTTTTCCTCTCCTCAACCTTTTCACTCATTCTGAAACACTTCCTGCCTCTTCATCTTCTGCTCCTCCTTGATCTTTATTTCCCTCTCCCCCTCACACTCTTGTATTGAATTTGATCTATCTGTGTCAGTGACCGGGGGTCTCTGTCTTTCTGAGGGTCCAGACACTGCAGCTTCATCCAGAAAGTAGCGTCTCTTTTAGGGGGCATTACTGTCTCCTTGGATCTTTTTATTGACTCCATTAAGAAGCCGTTTAAGGACAACACAGCGCTGTTGCAACATCATTAACGGGAGCTAGACGGCGTTGTATATACACACAAACACACACATCTCGCTGCTGGTGCTTTTTTGGTGCGAGCGTGGGAGCTTTTTTTCTTTTTCCGTCCCCGCCGCTCCCCTCCTCCCCGTCCGCCCTGATAAAGAGAGCCTTGTGTGAGCGTGGGTGTTGAGGAAGGGAGGAGAACCTCGCAGGGCTCAGACTGGAGGGCAGAGGTTGACGGAGGGTGTGTGAGCTCGGAGAGAGGAGATCATGTGTGCATCTCGGAGCTCGCCCAAATGGAGGGTAGAAACTCAAAACGTGCTGATTTCTAATAAATACGGGGCTTTGCGTCACCTGTGGGAGCCACGCAGAGACGTGAACCTCTAAATCTGGTAGTGATTGTTGGTGGTAGATAATTAGTCAGGAACTTCATGAGACACCATGTGAGGAAAAAACCATGGACTCAACAAAACGAGCAGCAACCAGCCCCAAGGAGTAAAAAAAAAAAAAAGTCACAAGAATCAAAAAGCTGACTTGAGGTTTGGCAATAATTGCTGCAATGAAGACCTTTCTGCTTGCAACAGTAGATCATCAAGTTACAGCTATTTCAAATCCTTATTGATTTTGTACTCCTGGATACCTACACCGTGGATCCTGTGACGTGACTGCTTCTTGCCGTGCTTGAACCAGAGTCTCGATCTTTCAGTCTCAAAAGCCGTTTTCACATACGCACTTACACTTACTGAACATTTCCAGACAAATTCAGAAAGACTGCCCATGAAATCTCCCTGATCTGGTTGTTCACACGAGTCCCTCTCAGACTGGAGGAAGGGGGCGCGGCGGGAAGTCTCTTGAGGCGAGACAGGACGTAAAAAAGAATGACGCAGATGTGGCCGACTAAGCAACTGAGTCCGCTATGATGTCAATATTTTCCATTTATAATATCAATGCTTTGTGTAGTTTAACAGATTCCAAATATCAACATTATTTTTGTATATATTACTTGAAACATCACCAACATCTTCTACGACTGGAAACGGTATCAAATTAATTCATCAGCCGGACCGTTTTCCATTTGTTAAACCACAACGACATGAATCACAGATGTGTCTCCCTCTGGTTCTGATCGCCGTAACACAGCGAGCTCGCAAGCCGTCATCCAGTGGAAAATTGTGGAAACCTTAATAAGGATGCGTTTGCTTGTAATTTGAAAAAAATAAGGAACACTACAGTGTCATCTGCATATTGAATTAGCCGTAGTTTCAACTCAAATGTTCAGTGGGGAAAGTAGGTAGCTTCTTTTTAAGATTTCTTGTTCCAATGAAGAAGCAATACATTATAATATTCAAAGATGAGTATCATCCAGGACTATACATCGGGAATTGAACCTCATCCTTTTGGAACTTATGGTTCAGCGCTCATCCAACGCACAGGATGAGTTTTATTCAGTATTTCTTGCATTGGCCTCGTTCTGGAGAGTAGGTCAAACACCGAGTGACTCAGACCTGCAGCTCCAAACCAACAGTGGAAATTAAGGTGAATTCAAAGGACCATCCAAACAGGATGTGTGGGAGAAACTGGGCTCTGAAAGAAGACCTGGCAGCATCCACCTCCAGCTCCTGAGCCACATTTCCATGTTTCAAACCACCGCCTCCCCTAGATTTCCAAAGTTGAGACTTTTATGTTTGGGAGCTGGACGGTGGCGGCGCTGACAAAAGCAGGAGCTGGTGCTCAGCAGGGGGTCAAAGGGAGCTTCTCATCCTCCCTCCCCCCAGGGTCTTTGTCCTAGGGGGGGGTTCCACACAGAGGTTCCTGGAGGGGGTCTGTCTTGGAGCATGTGTTGACCTGTCAGGTTGATGGCTCTCTTAGGGCTAAGACGAGGCAGGACTCTGGCACATTTAGCAGCTTTGATCTCCTTCAGGTTTGCTTGTTGTTCTCCTGGGTAATAAAACAATCCTACAGGTTCATATGGGGGGAATGTCTCTAAATACTGAAATCATCATGAGCCTCAGACTTCGTTCTAATCTTGGAAAAGAAGTCGACCTGCAGTGGTGATAATCAGAGAAGTAGCTCCAACAAAAACACACTCCTTAAGTTGACTTATTGATCCACATGGAGCTAAAAGATACTTTCTTTCAGAGGAACAAAAAAACAAATGCAGAAATTAATTCTAATGAATACATCTGATACTTAATGGTCAGTGAGACTTAGAAAGGCATAGTTCCATTTCAAAATAAAACACACTACACACACAGATTTGTGTGTTTGTGTTTGCATGTTTGCGTCCCATAAAACTCAACGATCTCCTTTAAGCTGCTTCTATTCAAACATATGACACATCGATTCCTCACTCACTGGATGTAAACATTCAAAACAGTTTCCTGTTCTTTACTTCTTGGCAGCATTGTGTGTGTGTGTGTGTGTGTGTGTGTGTGTGTGTGTGTGTGTGTGTGTTTTAGCAGATTGAAGTAGTTGTATATCTTCACGGTAAAATAAATGACACAATTTTTTCCAAACTTTGTTCAGAGCCAGAGTATTCAAGCATCTTTTCTTGTTTGTGTGTGTGTGTGTGTGTGTGTGTGTGTGTGTTACAGTGTCCCCATGCTTTGCGGTGCTCGTGTGTTTATTCACTCCGCTTCCAGTCTTCCTCAAAGCATCGAGCTACTCATTTTCTCTGTCTCGACCTTTCAGTAATGTGAGGTTTGAGATGCACATGTTTACAGTGGGTGCCGCCTTGCAGTGGAATACACACACACACACACACTCACACTCACACACACACACACACACACACATGCACATGCACAGACAGATGTGCATTGTAAAAAACGTGGGTAGCTCCTGCTGTTTAATATAGAAGTGCAGATGTTTGCTGTGTTCATCATCTCTGTTGGAACTGCATGACTACACACATACAAACACATGAACGTACACAAACACACACACACACTCTCTCTCTCGCTGGCCGTCACACACAAACACACTGCTGCAGGACGGTTTTGTACCCGACTGTTAATGATCTTCAGGCTGGAGCTGATCGTTTCAGTTTTTGATAAAGAAGCTCTTGTTCTGTGCAGTTCAGTGTGCGTGTGTGTGTGTGTTTGCATGTGTGTGTGTGTGTGTGTGTGTGCGCGCATTTGTGTGTGTGTGTGTGTGTGTCAGGTGATCATTAAGTGATGACAACCTGTGACCAGCATGGGGATTCCCGTTTTTTTCCAGGGCACAATGACGGGCATCGGGCCACTACACACATGCACACACACACGCACACACACGCACACACACACACACACACACACACACGCAAACACACACACACACACAAGAGACCGTGAAGTCACTCTAAAAATAAAAGGGTGTGACTGACCTGTGTGTGTGTGTGAGTGTGTGTGTTTCAGCACACAAGAGAGGGCATTCTTCTCCGTCTCCCCCGTGCCTCGGGTGACCTCACCCTGTCTGGACATCCCACAGCAGCATGGCACACACACACACACACACACACACACACACACACACACACACACACACACACACACACACACACAAACCTGGTCAGATTGCAGTGAAACTGAGCTAAATTGCTCTGAAACTGACTCAGGAACAGTTGAAACAAGTTTATTTAAGACACAAATGAATCAGAGGAATCAGAGGAAGGTACAAATAATCCACTCAGAAGTATAAATCAGGCTGGATTAAAAAAAAACCCTGAGAGGATGATAATTGTTGTTACAAGTATTATGAAAATGCATGCACACATGAATTCATTATCTATTTGTTTTTCTTTGGCACGTTGCCATGGTAACGACAGGATAACACCCTCAGAGGTGTGCAATGTCAAGAAGTAATGGACGGCATGGGGAGCGTCGATTTAGTGAAATAAGAATCAGCAATTAATATTAAGATAGAGAGGTCATCTTAGATCTATACACACACACACACACACACACACACACACACACACACACACACACACACAGGAACACACTCTGCTCTGCGTCATAATAAACTCTCTCATTATGGGACTCTAATTAAACCCAGCACACCTGCCTGCTGGGGGGAAGTTCATAAAACCTCCTCGTCTGCTTCTTCTTCTTCTTCTTCTTCACTTCCTCCCTCTCTTTGCACGTCACTCTTCCATCATCATTCATTTCTGTCTTCTCATCATCTTAACACAATACCGTCCCATCTTTATTTTATTTTTCCGTTTGTCTCTCTCTCGACCCCTCGTGCCTCATCATACTTTCCTTCTGCTTGTCCTCACGTTCCCGCAGCCCCCCCCCTCCCCTCCCCCGTCTCCCCTCCTCATCTTCACCTCCTTAACACCTCATCTTCCTCACCTTTCCATCCTCCCTTTTAGTTTCCCCCTCTTCTGTTTTCTGTGGGAAAACTACAGATTACTCTTTGAGTTAAACGCGGTAATAGTTTGAACAGAGAAAAGCATTTAACATGTGTGTGTGTTCCTGTGTGTTCCTGTGTGTGTGTGTGTGTGTGTGTGTGTGTGTGTGTGTGTGTGTGTGTGTGTGTGTGTGTGTGTGTGTGTGTGTGTGTGTGTGTGTGTGTGTGTGTGTGTGTGTGTGTGTGTGTGTGTGTGTGTGTGTGTGTGTGTGTGTGTGTGTGTGTGTGTGTGTGTGTGTGTGTGTGTGTGTGTGTGTGTGTGTGTGTGTGTGTGCGTGAACAGTGTTAAACATTCCTCAGCTGAAGCCGTATCTGCCTCCAGTTTGTTTTCATAATGAAAAACTCATTAGAAACAAATGAACATAAACAGTGGGACCAATGCATTCAACTCACGCCACAGGCTCTTTCAGTGTATATACTGTATGGTGTGTGTGTGTGTGTGTGTGTGTGTGTGTGTGTTTTTCCTCTGTGGCTGTGCAGTGTGTGTGTGTGTGTGTGGGAAAAGCTTTATTTTCACAGGGCGTGATCACATCCTCTTATAGGTGGACGCAGGAAAGTACACGAGGTCCTGGTGTATGTATGAGACTGCAGAGGTCGAGGAGAGACGGACCGATAAGTCGGCCAGCCGATAACGGCGGCCGATGTTAGAATATCCAGTGAGAACACAGCCAGTTATCTCGAC
>NC_083634.1:18060143-18090143 GCF_963584025.1 Labrus mixtus | reverse complement strand
CTTAGGAATGAAGAGAGGGAGGAGCTTCAGCGAGAACAAAGAAGTGATAAATATACAGATTAGCAATCCTGAATTAATCCATATGACCCCGTGTCCCCCCGAGGGTTTTTTTCTGAGTGCCATCGTCTTTCTTCAACCGGTCAGAAAGGCGCTGTTGATGTCACCGCCACTCTTTTCCAAATGTATAACATTCCCTGTAGTTTTGACATCCTCCTCGCTCCGTGTCTGACCGGGTAAAAAAAAACACGATCTAAAATTTAAAAAAAATAGGACGGACGTGTAGCGATTCTTTTTCTCATCGCACAAATGTTTCATGCAAACATTCCCGAGCGCACAGCCAGCGCTTTACTGCCCGGAAGAAGAAAAAAACGGCAGGTGGACACGGGGCCGTAGTGTGATATAATCTCTCTCTCCAACAGCTGAAGGAAACCTCTCTCTCTCTCTCATTCTCAAGCTAACTGCTAACTTTTCACTATCCTTTAGTTTAGTGCTCTGTATGTCGTCAGCAGACCGGCAGCATGTGAAGATTTAATAAAGATGCTTCAGAGCTCGCAGACTCAGACGTAGGATCAGTCCAAAAGATAAAAAATAAACATTGGTATCAGAATCTTTAAAGTGTCTGTGCAACACCCATTGGTGCTCCTGCTCCCCCCCCCCCCCCCTCCTCTCAGCCTGACGCTGGTATTTTGGCTCAGGAAGCAGAACTAATGTCAGAAATATTTCCACTGCATGAACTAAAGTCAAGTTGGCATCGCACAGAAACCTTAAAGAGAGAAGCTGCTGCAGATCAGATGAACATGATCTGAGTCCACATTTCAACCAAACGCTGATTTACAGGAAACTTTTATTAATGTAGCTTTTTATTCTTTACCTTCATCTCATTATCAAACTTTCTCAGTTCCTCTTTTTATCGATCACCTTTAAAATATATTTATCAGAATCAAATGACAATGAACCAAGGTACTATGTTTTTAAAATTTTTTATACCATACGTTCCAAAAAGATCGCAGATGTTAATTTCTTTGTCTAGTGGTAAGTGTGCGGAGGCTATAGTACTCCAAGCAACCCGGGTTCGAATCCGACCTGTGGCTTCTTTCCTGCATGTCATTCCCCTCTCTCTCTCTATCCACTTCCTGTCTCTACAATAAAGGCATAAAAAGCACAAAAATAACAAACAAACAACCCATTAAACTTTGTTAGATGAGCTTCTGAAATCTCGGGCTTTATATATTTTATACAAAACAAAATTCTGTTTTTTTAAATAAATGTTATTATAAATTAAGTTTATTTCAAAGACTTTAATTAAGTTTTGAATCAGTAAATTCCAGACTGCAGCACGCAGGGTGATGGTTGCCACCTAGTGGACACAGATGGAAGTGCAGCACATGTTTGTTACTTATTTTTTAAAACGTTTTCTTCCACCTTGATGTGGATATATCTTCTTGAGCTCGTACCTGGACTCAGACTAAACACCAGTGTGAAAGCTTGTTCTGGTTTCAGGGCTGTCTCTCCTCGGACAGTTTCAGGCAGCTGTTTGGCAGCAGAACGTCTCGCTCTCCCGTTCTGGCTTTGAAACCAGATCAGCCGCTGCAGCAGTCAGAAAGTTGTCCAGTGTTCCTGCTCCTGTTTCTGCAGCAGACTGAACGCCTGTCCAATGCTGTTAGACACACACACACAACCCCCCCCCCCCCCCACACACACACACACACACACACACACACACTAAAATGTACAGTACAACTACACACACACATACAGACAGATGGACATGTTTGTGTTCAGGAATGCTGTTAGTTAAGAGCATGCCACCCAGTCAAGTCCACTGTGTGTGTGTGTGTATGTGTGTCTGGTATGTGCTGCATGTCTGACTCTGAGGGGCTTTCCCAACACTGTGTGTGTGTGTGTGTGTGTGTGTGTGTGTGTGTGTGTGTGTGTGTGTGTGTGTGTGTGTGTGTGTGTGTGTGTGTGTGTGTGTGTGTGTGTGTGTGTGTGTGTGTGTGTGTGTGTGTGTGTGTGTGTGTGTGTGTGTGTGTGTGTGTGTGTGTGTGTGTGTGGGAATGATGTGTATGTGTTCAGTCAGCATTTTCAGCTGCACCAAAAACATTTTTCTCCGTCCATTAATGTAGAAAATTAAAGAGCAGCAGAGAATAAAACGCCTTTGATGTGATTAACTACGCTGCACCAAAAGCGCTGAAAACAAGTAATGCGAATTAAAAATAACGAATGCATTCATTTCGACGTTAGCTGCATCGCCGTTAACACGTTAAAGCCGACAGCTCTAATATTAAACGCCTGTTAGAATCCGTCCTCATAAAGACGTCATCTAATATTAAAAACGACCTTAAATCTGCGGTTAACTTTGTGTCTTTCATTCTCTCTTAACGCCATCGTAAAGACGTTGCTTGTATTTTTGAGCGGCGCTCTTTAACCACATGAATTAACCTGACTTTGATTGACAGGTCTCTGACACTAATGGGCCGACCTCAGCGTCAGTATTTGGGGCGGCAACCCCCCGTTTGCACTTTGACCTCGTCTCGGTGCCAGCCGGGTTTTCCCTCATTACCCGTAGGAACAAGGAACCCTCTGGAAGGTTCTGCAGACGCCAGACATCACACTTACACACACACACATACACACACACACACACACACACACACACACAGCTCGCTCACATTTGTTCACTTGGCTCTGGTTGTACGGTTTCTAACAGTGGAAAAGGCTGTTAGTCAAAAGCCAGAAGTCGTTACCACCTTTTTAGCGACGCGTTATTAGGAATATAAAACCTGACGATGTTGTTTCAGCGGAAGAAAAACAAGTTTGGAGGCAGACGTTGACTTACTGGAGTAAGAGCATGTCGGAGAAAGAGCAAAGAAGCAGCACAAAGTCGTTCATTTCTGAAAACAACAGAAGAGTCGACGGGTTGACGAGATCATCAGAAATCTGGTTATGGTCTTGTCCTGTGTTACGCCGCCACACAACCCCACAGCTAAACGATCTCCTCCTCCTCCGCCTGCCCTCTCTTTCATGTCAGTTTAGTTCATGTGTAAAAAAAGAACCCGTGAAGTGTTGAAACAAAAACAAACGTTACTTCAGATTCAGTCTCTCAGGTGTCTTGCGTCCTCGCGTCTTCCTCGTGGCGTCTCTTCGACTCAAAACCAATTTCCGCCGGCTCCTCCACAGGTGCTGCTAATGAAGGTTACAGAGACAGAGCCACCCCCCCCCCCCCCCCCCCCCCCCCCTCAGGGGTGTCATCAGTACTGACCCTGCTTCTCCTCCTACCAACCACGCCTACCGCTAAAGACCCTGAAGTGAATCCTCCTAAAACATTATCATAACATCCTGTCTTGGTCTTGTCCTGTCTTGGTCTTGTCCTGTCTTGGTCTTGGTCAGGGATGGGCAACTTTGGTCACAGCAAGGGCCACATTCATTTAATTCTCACTGCCAGAGGGCCAAATTGTAGGATACAAAAACGATTAAAATCAATTATGTCTCAAATTTAACTCAACATATACCAGTGATCAAATATTATTAGTATGTTTTTGGTTTTCATGATTTCATGGCAGATGGCTTTGATTTTGTTTTCTTCATATTTCCAATTAATTGATATCAAATTTACCTGAGGGCCACGTTGAGGGTTGATGCCAGTTGCCCACCCCTGGTATTGGTCTTGACTCGGTCTTGGAGCGCTCTGGTCTCTGGATGTCTTGGTCTCGGTTAGTGTGGTCTTGACTTCAACACTACCTGGAACTCAAAGTTCTGCTGAACCAGTCGTCGAAAAATGGTCTTTAGTCTTTTTCTGATGGGCTTCATTTTTACCAGTTCCTTGTCTCCGTCTTTAGAATCTAAGATATGAATTAAATGGTTGTGTGTCTCTACATTCGCTAGGACCTTTATTCTGGGAACTACGTCGACGTCCAAGATGGCCGCCGGCCAAACAGATTTCTGCCAACCTGTTTGGAAAGTTTTCAAATGTGTGTTTTCATTTGTGTATGAGCCTTTTAGTAAGTGTTACTCTTTTGGGTTTTTGTGCCTTTTGTGTTATTCTAAGCTCAATTAAAAGTCACTCAATCTAACCTGGGAGGCCGAGCAGCGACATGGCCGTCTTTTGGAAACATCAGGAAATGACACACCAGGGGTCCCCCCCCTCCCCCCCCGTACAGTACTTCACTTTTCAGCGGGATGAATGTGTGAATAAAAAGGGCTTTCTCTACAAGCGGGGAAAATGTTAATATTGGATTTAATGATATGATGTAAACGCAGAGGAAGGGAAATGAGGAGCTGGCGAGCGGAGGCGGTGATTTGTTCAGGTTGGAAAATGGAGCTTTTGTACCACAGGTTGGCTTTGAAATGGACGCATGTATGGGTTTTAAAAATGGCCACATTGTATCTGACAGGTTTCCATTACAGTGAGAAGAAGTTGTGTGAGACAGGAAATGAAAAACATTTGATTCTTGTGTTTTCAGACTCCTCGAAGGATGTTTAAAACCCCTTCAGTGTAATTTAACTCTTCGATTCTTCTCCAAACGTTTTGCATTAATTTCGGCTTTTATTCACTGACTCTCTGTTTTGTCCGGTGCTGCTCAAAGACGAGCGGGCCTGCAGGCTAAATTTGGCACACCACAGGAATTTACTGGGCTGCCCAGCGGCTCAGTGAGAGAATAAGACGGCAGTGTGTGTTTGAGTTTAAATTCAGGAGGGATGCTTTATGGACATTTTTAACAAGCAAACTGCGGGTGAAAAAGAAACCACACTGCTGTTAACTTGTGTTTTATTTTCCTCGTAATTAAGACATCCACTGTCTTTAAGAACAACGTGTGCTCTCACAAAAAAGCCAAGGCAAAAACACAAACAGAAGATAATTGATAAGGTCGCCAAGCGGAAACACTGATTACGTGAAAACCTGAAAACATGTTTTCCCATTTTAATTCATTTTGATGAAATGGACTTGAGCTTGTTTTATTTCTTTTCTCGTCTTCTGACTCTTTTACACCGCAGGTCACACCTACACATTCACACACTGATGGTAGAGGCTGCTGAGTAAAGAGTCCATCAGATGTAACTAATCCCACTCATACACATTCACACCCCGCCGCCGAAGCAGTGGGAGCAACCTGGGGTTTAAGTGACAGCTTTTCTATCTCTGCATGCTGTCTAAAAGTTCTTATCAAAAACTCCACTAAATAACTTCTCTGGGGGTTTCCTCCTCTGCCATCCTTTGAGGAAAAATAACTCGATAAAATCTAAATGTCCATAATTAATCTTCACTTGGAGGATGTGTCAGTGAGACTGTTTCCACTTTAAAGAAGGAAAAGTAAATATGGTCTGAAGATAAAACAATAGATGCACTTTATACGTCATGTATCATGTCAAATGCAAACATTAATAAAATGTTTCTAATCTATGTGACAGATTCAAAGTATTGTACAGTTTAACAACGCTGCAGCAGAAAACATAGATAACAGTTTTGCCTTGACGGATCTTCATGTGTACTGGCTTTAAGATACTGGAGAGAAAACATTAATTTTGCCGTTCCCTCAATGACCTTTTTAAAACTTTGCCAACAACCCGTTAAAAAAAACAGCAACGTGTGATTTTTGTGATATATTTCTGGACAGGAAGGAATGTCAGGGATGTTTTGTTGACCTGACCTGGAAATGTTCCCTCTTATAGTACTTCCTGTTTTCACCGACCCCTTTGTTAGATCCGACTGTACCCTGTGTGTGTGTTTTAGTGTGTGTGTTAGTTTCTAGCAGGAGGACATTCTTCAACCTCGGCATCACTTCCCGGTCTTTCCAAAGTTTCCGGTCCACCTTGGACTTAATGTGTCGGTGAAACTTTGTGTTTATGTTTGTGGGGGAAAGAAGACGCTTTAATGGGAACTGGACCGACACCAAACTATTTATTCACCGCTAATGATGGAGCTGGAAATGACTCTCTAGATGCAGGTGTAGATGCATATATGGAGTGTCCATTTCTAGAGTTTGGCATTGTAAAGGTGGGATGTGCAAGCTGCTGATACTCTATTGAAGGAAGCCAAGCGGACAAGGAAATAGAAGACGTTTAGACTTAAAGATTTTTCCTGATATCGCACATGCTCTCTTGAGTTGAAAATGAGCATGACTTGTATTCTGTCAGACCTGACAATGGGGTCGGGTTTGTAGCAACGGATCAGCTACAGGTAACAACTGGAGACTCCAGGAAATGCGCCCACACAATCCCCACTTAAGGCCGTGACACACCGAGGATATCTTCGCTGGTCGGTCCTAGCTGGACCAACAGTGAGCGATCTTTGCCCTAGTTTTTGCGATGTGTCCAGCTCGGCCCCCGTCTGCCTTTTTCAGCTGACTCAACTTTTTGAATCGGCGTCTGTGGGGTTGTTGAGGCAACGGCAAAGAACTAGTTGCAAAACGATACCAACTTTGGTGTTGCCTTTTGCCTTGGCCAAAAAGTTGCACTAGAACACACCGCAAAGACTACAGCCGACGGCCAACCAACCACTAGGCACATTCTGCGCATGCGTGAGAGGAAATGACTCTCCATGCGGCGGTAGTTCTTTAGTATGATACGAGAAGACCATTTTCAGGCTGTGGCCACCAACAATGGACGGTGATGTCACTGGCACGAGGATGGATTTGGAAACAAAAAACAGGCAGAGACTTCAAGAGTTCAAGTCTTTTTTTTATCGCCTAAACTTTGGGTTTGGGTTTGTTAACTTTCTCTTTGCGGTTGTGCCAGTCTTTGTGCGTCACTGAGGCGTCAAACGATCCGAGTAAACACGTAGAGCCCAGTGGGAAGAGAACAAACTCTTCGCTTTGGTTAAGGTCTCAAATTCAGCAAAGCTTGTCATTTTAATCCAGGGAGTTTTGTTGGATTCTCCATTTTTGATCCACTTGGCACCTCGTATTTTCTACTAAAAAAACAATGTAATCCAATTTAAATTGATTTCTAACTCAAACAAATGGAGTTTTATTCTATTAAATGTTGTTGCCAAGGCAACCAGAACCACCTGCTACCCATTAAAACGTTGCCGCTCTTTGAAGAAAAGTGACATGAAAAGATTGATTTCACAGAAGTAAAATAAACAGACGTGATTCTCTTCGGTAGCAAAATCAAAAACAAACATTTAGAGAAGACGAGCTGTCAGATTAAAGGGCATCAAAGCAGAAAACGTTTCAAACAGACGGAGGCCGGAGTGACGCGGCGGCATGAAAAAAAACGTTTACAGCAGCAGGAGGAGCAAACAAAAGGAAATTAAAAAACGATAATTACAAGCGAGGCCGATACCATGTTTGATGTCTTTGACAGGATAAACAGAAGTTCATGACAAAGCTCTTTCATCCGAGCGCACGCTTTGATCTGTTACACGTTCGGTAAGCGCTCGCATGAGGAGGAGGAGGAGGAGGAGGAGGAGGAGGAGGAAGACGAGATGAAAGAATGGAAGAGGGGAAAGTAGGTGAAAGACAAAAGAGATGAAAAGTTTTGACAGTTTTGACATGTTGGACACATGAGTCAGACTTCAACATGGACCACTCCTCAGATTCAGACACTCACTTCAATAGTTTTGTTCTGACTTAAGAGAAGAATCCGAGTACGTTTTTTACACTTTGATGTGCTAGGGAAACATTTAACAACAAAATTTGAAGTAAAAAGGGCTGTGACTAAAACGTTTAAGTGTTGAGAGGGGGGGTGATCCTTTGCTCTACTCTACATTTCAGAATCAGAATCAGACATTTGGCATTTATTTCAGTGTTTCCTAACGATGCAGAATCTGAAGACATTTTAGCAAATTTTTCAATTTGGTGCCAACAGATTGGGGAAGGTCCTTGTTGTTCCCCCCATGGCTGAGTCTCTCCCCCCCCCCATGCACATAATGTGATACGTTAAGGGATATGTTAAGATACAAAAAGACACATTGGGATACAATGCAATATGAAATGATACGACCGATCCACTGCGATATGATATACTTTGTGCTGCGTTGCCATGGGATACGAAACCATCACAACTGGATACACTATGAATGCGTTCGAATGTTACATACATATCACATTTTTTGTTTTTAAAACACTGACAACAATAGTTTGGAGGAGCACGATTGGACCACACAGAGCGCTCACTTTAACCCAGATGAACCCCTTTTAGAGGGATTAGAACACAGATTGTGAACCAGTCGTTTTCATCAAACATCGGTGCCTGAACTCAGCCTTTTTCTTTTCTTTTTTTTACTTAATGGACGCAAACTCTAGACAAACCTGGCTTTAGCTGACGACGTCCCAACGATAAAACCTCTGAGAACAAATTTATCGGGGCTTCTAGTGAACATAGATGAGAGTATCTGAGGCCAGGATCTATCCTATCTTATGCATAATGAGGTAATAGAGATTTTTGGTCCTATAGTGTCAGAACTTTTCACCCATGTCTTGATGTTTTTTGGATCAAGGTCGGAACAAAAAGCCAGATCGTTAAAATATCTGTGTCTCTTTTTTTTTCCGTCTCTGTTTTCGTCCTCAGTTTGGACCTTCTGAGCTTCTTCGGCAGCGCTGCTCAATTTCACAGTGTGTTTGTTCTCGTCCACTTGAAACGGTTGTTTTCATCGTTTTCCTGGAAGACGCTCCACGTCGTCTCTGTGTACACGCCGACTCGCTCTTTCAGTTTTTCTTTTGGTTTTTATGTCAGTAGAAGCTTGTTTTATACCGCTGCGTGCACACACACACATACATGAAAAACAGTCATGTGTTTGTTTGGAATTTGACCGCAGCAGACAGATTGATGGGCTCACACACACACGCTCACACACACAAACACACATCCCCGTTGTTTAGACTTTTTGTACCACAGGGTCTCAGGAGACCGGGGCAGGACTGAGGTCTGCGGTGTCAAGAAGCATGAAACACAATAGTCTGCCCCCCATCACTCCTTCCCAAAGTGAACAATGGACATTCCTCAAATACCTCAAGACCTCTTCCTCACACACACACACACACACACACATGCACACACACACACACACACACACACACCATCCTGGGTCTGATTAGGGTCCTGACTGTAAATGACTTAAGTAGTGATGCTGTGATGGATGAATTATGCACATTGTGGACAGAAAAGTATGAAGCTATGTGTGTTTTTGTGTTAAGTCGTTGGGTAACTCGCCTGCTGGAACATTTTAAATCAACAGGATGAACAGATGGGGGGGGGGTCGCCTGAGGTCTAAAGAAGTGAGTTTATGAGGTTGGCAGTTCATCGCGGTGATAAAACGCTCGTTCACATAAGAACTGAGGCTCTTAATTTCCCCAGACGACGAGTTGAGTCACCTGTATTCTTCCATTAGCCAAACTGGCATAACGTTCTTTCCCCAGTTCTTTGCCGATCTGGGCTTGCTCAATAAAAGGAGGCGGGACCGAGCCGATGGTGGACGGTGAGGGCCAATCACAGGCTTGCTTTGCATCGTTGACTCTCACAATCCAGGGGAGAGTGCAGAGTTGCTGAAAAACTAGATGTGGCCATGAACTCAGGGCGTTTTCACATAAGGCACGATTGTTTCATACAGTGCCCGAGCATGATTCCTCCCCCCCCTCCCCCCTCCTTTCTCCCCCACCCGATCTGTGTTCACATAAGTAACATCGTTCCCTACACATCTAAACTCAAATTGAGAATTAATTTAGAGTCAAGTCATCACTGGATAAAATGAAACAAAATGTCGATCATAAACCCAAAATTCAAACTCTACCTAATCCCCCTTTTATCTCACCTTTAAATTCTTCAAATGACATACACCTGATCACCTGATTAGAAAATTAACCTGCAACAATTCTGTTGGGAAAACACTTTTTTTGAGTGAGAAACTCTGAAAAATGTCCATCTTTTCTTTTTTCTTAAGTGGGAATTCGTCATCATCATTTTCTGATTTATATACAGACCAAAGATTAACTACTGAATCAATCAATCGATAATCAGCAAAGTGATAATCCCATAGGGTGTCAAAAAAAAGTTGCAGCTTGTGTGTGTGTGTGTGTGTGTGTGTGTGTGTGTGTGTGTGTGTGTGTGTGTGTGTGAGCGAGCATGTGTGTATGTGTGAGAGTTTCTCTGTGGGTGACTCTGTCCTCCACGCGTGTGGTCCTCTACAGTTTATCTGTCTCCTCTGGCCTGGTTTTTATTAACCGGCCCATTAAACCGCAACTCCATGATACATGACACTGGCCTCTCTCTTCCCACATACATATACACACACACACACACACACACACACACACACACACACACACACACACACACACACACACACACATAGAGTGGTTGTCTCTGGTGGACACAAATTCCTTGAGGCCAACTTGGACACACACACACATGTTGAAAAGATGTGTTAAAGAAGAAGAACCAGGACATAAAGTATCATCACACTGAAACATAACGTCCAGAGAGAGAGAGAGAGAGAGAGAGAACCCCGTAAACTCTGTGACCTCGCTCGCCCGCTCCATGTTGGTACTTAAGTGCTTTTTAATCAGTTTGTTCCCATTTTAATGAAAAAAAGAACAAAAAATAATCCAAAAACATCCTGAAGGCTCTGAGAGAGATGTGCAATTAAAGACATGAAATACAACCTTTTTTAAAGTTATTAAACTTTTTATTTTAGTCTTACTAGAGACCCAAATGTTGTTTTATTGTCAGAATAAATTCAAACTCTTTCACTTTGCTCTGATAAAAAACAAAACAAGTAAAGAAACGGATAAAATGTGTCTGTAAACTTTCAGTGTTTTGACTTTAAATATAACTTAAAGCTCCTCTGAGTAGTTTTGATATATTTGTGAAACTGGTTGAAATGAACAGTGATGCCTCGATATGACCTCAAAAAGGAAAAACACACCTCCAGGAAGAAGATTTAATATTTCCATAATTTCATATTTACCGCCTGTGAACGCTGCCGGGGCGTAGCTGTCAGATGAAGAGACAGACATGTTTTGAGGAGCTCTGAGACTGATTTAAACTGGTTTAAAACATGTGACCTTTAAGACCAATGAACTAGTCGGGGATCACTCTGACTTTGTTTTTCTCATCTCTTTACAGAAAACAAAATCGAGAAATATTTTCTGTATCGCAGTTCATCTAAAACAAAATCGAGAAATGATTTCTGCTCCATATCAACCTGCCTTTAACTGAATAAACTGTCAGACAGGAGGAACAACAGCTGCACAGATGATTTATAACATGTTATAAAGTCTCTCTGCAGACTCACAGACTGAACACGGTGTTCTCCAGCCAGGGAGTATATTACGTCAACATTTAATTACAGTTTTGAAACACTAATGGGATTACAGCAAATTTCATCTGCCTCCGTTTGGGTTCCAAATTTGCGACCATGTCATTTAATATATTTCATTGATTTCTTTCTGCTGTCAGATTTAAAAAACAAAAAAAAAACAAAAAAAAAAACATTTCCCGTCACATAAGAGCCAATAAGGAGCAGGTTGACTTCACTTATTGATTCATGTTACAGGAAAGTTTCAGGTGGTGTTTTTACCTTTTAGGCTCATTATATTCCTCCATATTTGATCCTTAAATAGTGAACATTCAAATGTAAAATGTCGATTGAAAAAGAGGAAACCAAAAGAGCGTGGAGAAGCAAACAGAAGGGAAGAAATTAGGAGGAATTAAAATGGAAAAACAAAAAGTCATATGAATGTTGTGTAAGAGTTCTGCTTGTCACGAAGCGTTTAATAAAGTTTTCATTCAGTCAGGACTTTTAACGAGACGTCTTTATGATGGGAAAGAAACCAAATCCATTGAATCTCTGAACATGTGACGATCGTTCCAACAGGAGGACGGATTGTCAGAGCAGAAGCAATAAATATAATAAATATAATCAAATATTTAACAGGCGCCTCACATGGTACAGTTACATGAGTTGATGAGCTTTTTCTCTCTGGTGTCTCTGTCATTTCCCCTCGTGAAAATAACATCATGAGCATGTTGACGATGAGCATGCAGTACTATTCTTTAGTTTTTGTTGCGTTTTTTTCCTTGTCGCCTCTTTCTGACGCCTTTTTCTGCCCGTTTTAGCATTTTTAATTTTTAGCAAAGCTTCTATGTGAAGAATCAGAATCAGATTTATTGGCCAGGTATGTTTACACACACACACCAGGAATTTAACTTCGGTGAACTGTGCTCTCTTATGTACAGGTACAACATCAAATATCAACAATAAACGCAATAAGAAAAGGTTAATATTTACACGGCTATGACTGAAGTTATTTAATATATTCCCGTAAGATTGGCTTTTTTTTTTATCTAAACCAATGAGGGCACAAGAAGAGAGACAGGAGGGAGGAAAACACACTTAGCAAACGACTGGTCAAAAAGCATGAACACCAAAGCTGAAGAGTCCTGAGACATTGAAAAAAAAAACCTTTATCAGACCAGCTATAGCCTTCACACATGAGACTAACTGTTAGCCTTCCTGCGCCCCTCACCTTTTACTTCTTGAAACACTTTCACTTCTCTTCAACTCCTTTCAGCACTTTGACTTTGATAAACATCTGAGCTGCACACCAGGCTTACCAGTGATGAAAACATGTCATTTAATCTTGCAATATTGCGGTAAGGATCAGATTCTGATTAATTGTGCAGCCCGCCCTACTCCGTTCAATTTTCTATCAACTTTCCTGGTTCATCTTTATGAATTGAATGTCGGGCTCTTGATTCAGCTGCTTCTTAATGCTTCAACATTTTCAACTCCGGGCCTTAAGTGCATTAAATTAAACATTTAGGACCCGTTCATATAAACTTCTCAAGTCTCCCCAGGAGTGAGTAATCCTAATGTTGTGTTTCTGCCTCCAGCAGCAGTCAGCAGAGAGGAGGAGCACATTTTAACTTTTCTACATCGTTTAGAAACACGATACATGTGAAGACATGTTTGATGGAGCAGCGTTAAATTCACATTTAAGTTTCTGGAAACATTTTTTAACAACCTTCTTAAAGTCCCCTAGACAGTTGGTTGAAGTAAATGGCAGTGCTGATTAACCACGTAAACACACACACACACACACACACACACACACACACGATGTACGGGATCAAGCAGTAACAAACAGCGCATTGTGCTGCAGATGCTAAAGCGGGCTTCACCCTTCCTGCCACCGACCTCTGGTATGAGTCCTGTCTCACTGTACTGATCACCTGGTATTTAAAAGTGTGTGTGTGTGTGTGTGTGTGTGAATGTGTGTGTGTGAGTGAGAGAGACATGTACATATGTGTACGTCTGAGCAGTAAGTGCATGTCTATAAAAGCATGTGTGTCCTTCTGAGATCCCTAATGAAGGCCGATAAGGACCGACAAACAACAGAGGTCTGATTGCGTTGGACACACACACACACACACACACACACACACACACACTCCCGGGCCCATAAAGCAAACAAATAGCTCCTGATTGCAGGCGAAGACAAAGGCGCAGAGTGGAGGGGGAGGAGGGTGAGGGTTGTTTAGGTCTCTCTGACACAGTTAACCCCCTCACCCTTTGAAGGGGGGGAAGACAGGGAATGTGCGGAATCTGCTCACATGCACGAATATAACTCACATTCACATCCACACACGGGGGTGTCTGCAGGAGATGCAAGTCTCCAGGATTTCCTTTGAAGCCCGCTGAGGGGGCCTCGTGTTATTAAAGTGTCCGCTGCTCGGCGCTCGGTTAAACTTTAACACGGTTCATGTCGGACGCTCGCACCTCTTGGATGGATGTTTGTCCTGAGAGGTTCAAGTCTGATATCGAAATGAAGCAGGAACGCTGACACGGACACCAGGCGACATCATCTGTAGAGGTCGTAGTCTGGAAGGAAAATTAGATTTTACCAGACGTTACATCCTCGACTTGGTCATACAATAAAACTGAAGCTGACCGATTGTAGATTTACCGTTCAGGTTCAACAAAGAAGTGTGAAAAGATTGAGATTGTTTGCTAAAACGTCTGAAGCTTAATCAGCTGTTGAGCTGTTTTCACGTTGCCATAGTTACCATTGTAGTTTTTTAAAATTAGACTTGTGGACTTGGAAGTTTTGCATGAAGTTCAAGACTACAAGATAATAACAAACCACACAAATTAAAAGTCGGCTTTAAATGTAAACTCACGCCGAGTTTCCCTGTTTGACCACCTGCCTCGGAAGTTTTCACTCCTTTTGTGTTCGGCGTTATCAGTCGTTATCGCCGCCGTTAGCATACCTCAGACGAGGCCACCTGGCCCCTTCCAGTAAACCACAGAGAGGGGCTTAATGATCTCTTATTATCGATGACGGTTAGCAGCGGAATGTTGGCTTATGTCTGTCGTCATGGCAACATTTAGCACAGGGGATCAGTTGGTAGAGTCGGAGGGGTCGAGGGTTCGATCCCCCAGCTCCTGCAGCTACAAGTCCGATGTGTCCTTGAGCAAGAAGGGCGCGGGGCGAGTTCTGCAATCCTTTTGAGAGTGACAGTTTAACACAGAACAAAGTTGAACTGCATGAAAAACAAGAGAACGGGGTCTCTCATTATTGGACATGCATGCTATCAATCTCGGCGATAAGGAAGGTGATAAACGTCAGGTGTTTATCGCGTCCCCGCTGTTGAACCGTCACCTCCCCTCATTGTTTTTGTCCGTAATTGTTCCTCCGACTCCCGATTCTCCCGCGGACCTCCCATCATCTCTTACATTCCCCGTCTTTCACCACATTTTGTTTTCCTCGTCTGTCTGCCAAAAGTTAAAAAAAAAAAAAAAGCCCCCTTGTCTGTCCAACAGCCTCAGTCTGCTTTCTTTGCTCTTTGGATCTCATTTTCATGCTCTGCAAACACACACATGAACGCTAAACACACACACACACACACACACACACACACACACACACACACACACAAGGAGGAAGTACCTCTGCACCCCCCCCCCCCCCTCCTCCTCCTCCTCCTCCTCCTGTCGAACAATAACACTGTGAAACTCTGGGTATTATTTTAGCAGTCGTCCACCACTTTATCTGCTCCCCACAATACTTCCTCTCCCACTGACTCACACATCCTGCCTGGGAGGGGGCGAGCGAGAATTAGATGGGAAGAGAGAGAGAGAAAGAGAGAGAGAAAAGTGCAGAGAGTGCAGGAGGGAGAAATAGCCATGTTTTGTCTTCCAGCGAGAGGAGCGAGGGAGGAGGAAGAGAGGGAAAAGGAGGGAGAGGGGATGTGAGGACCGTCGGTTGGTCAGATCCTAGCCAGCTTCTCGTCAGATGGACATCAGCTCTTGGGACACTTTCTACCAAGTCTCAGAAGTTCTGAGAAACCCGGTTCTTCTCTAGAACCTCAACCGGCTTGAGTGTGAAAGAGAAGAGCCGTGACGAGTTTCAGTGATAATCTCCGGGGAAAAAAGGTCCACAAGAGCGTTTTCGCACAAGAGTGCAATTGAACTTGGACTCCAGGAATTCCAGGATGCTCGGACTTGTACTGGGATCAGTTTGACAGCTGATGTCCGCGGAGTCCGGTAGGTTTGAATCTCTTATCGTCTTGTGTTATTTCTACTGAGGTTCCAGACTTCTGTAGGATCACTAGTTCCTCTTATCTTCCCTTTGAGATTTTTGACGATTCACCTCGGTGAACTTTCGCACTGATTTGGTAAAAAAACCCTGATGTTTTCAGCCTTGGTAAGTCAACAGTAGCCATGCTTTCATCTTCCCATGGGAGGGGTTGTTGAGCCCGTGATACATTTTTCACACTTGTTTCCAGTCTTTTCATCTTTAAAGAGAATCTCTCAGTCCTTTCCCCCCCCCCGAGTCCTTTCCTTGTCTGCCAGTGTCATGAAATCAGAAGAGTTCTGTCCTAATCTGTGTTTTAAAGTCTAAATCTGTTCGTCTGGCGTTCGCTCTGCACTGTATTGAGACATTGTGTGCGAGTCCGATTATGCGCGCTGACCTTTGCGGTATCAGTCAGCTGTTGCAGTTTCTGACCATGAAGTGGGACATTCCAGCCGGTCCTTTCAGAGAGCCTCTTTCAGAGAGTATTCATCGTTCCTCCGCCATTGACAGCTGTCCAGAGTCAACAGCTCTTCTTCTTCTTCTTCTTCTTGTTTGTTTCTTACATTTCTGTTCTCTTCTCTCCATTACTTATTCATTTTTCAATATCAACCCCTGAGAATAGATTTAAAAATAGAAACTTGCCGTGTCCGTCAAAACCTGATTGGATTTCAAGGTTGATTATGGTTACCTCAGTTTGCTCATTATCTCAGTTTCCACATCTGGGACAGCAATACCGTTTCCTCTGAATGCCATCAAATTCCTCAAAAAGCTTGATTCATGTGATTCCAGTTTGCGTGTTGTTCCAGACAGAGCCAACTGGGTTACCGTGTCAGAATCAGGAAAGGAGGGGAATTCTTCAGATGAAGTCGTTATCAGCCTTTAGCAGCCTTGGTAGATACAACCTCAAACAAACAGTAAAAGCCAGTACTTTGGTTTGTTTCCTGTGTCCTGTAAAAGACCAACCTTCAGACTTTATGTAGCCTTGTAGCTGCCTCCAGTTGATCCCAAAAACCTCAATGCATCCCTGACAAAAGCTTTGGGAGTCTTGTCACTTTGAAGAGATGCACGGGCCGGCACATTTTCAGATTTTTTGCAAGATCAACCAAATAGAGCAGAATCCTTTTCTGGATGGATGTTCGTCCAAACCTCTTTACTCCACTCCCTCTGTGTCTTCTTAGTTAACTTTGATGATGAGCAGCTGATCCCCCAAAACCAGACGACACACTCTGGATGTGTTAGACCATCACATTACTAAAACAACCAATCAAATCACATCTTTTCATATGATGATTTTATGTGTGTAACTCTTAAATCAAATACATCCTATCTTGCTTATTTACTTATTACTTTTAAATATGTTAATATTTGGGGTTTTGGATGGCCACTAGCCGTTCGACTGTCATGTTTGACCCTCTTTGGACTTCTGGCTTTTTTCATTATTTTCCTTTGATGGGCTTAGTCACAACAAAGATTAATACGAGGACTAAACTGTTCAGAATCTGGCTATTTTCACACCATAATAAAAACACAACTGTATTTTCTATTAAGTTTGCAACAATACCAGAACGCTAAACCTCGATCAGATGTCGATGAATATAAGTACCCGTTTCAATACCACAGCAACAACAAAAGAAGCCCAAGAGACACACAATATTTGGTAATATCTTTTTTGTATTACCAAAAATGGCAAGCAAACTTGTACACACCGTCTAAACTGCACAAATGAATGGAAAGGTTGCCATGATTATATTTGTGCATTTGAGACCATATCAGGTTCTCCCAAAGAACCTGTGGTTAAGGACTCTTCTTTTTAATTTTCCCAAACATCTGACTTTCACACCAAATTCTTCCCACTTTTGAGTTGAACATCCCAAATTCTACCAATATTACAATAATACCCAATTATTGGCAGTGACAGAACTAAATAGAGCTTTATGTACATACCATAGCAACAGCTTCCTACTTTGTCTCCCCTCAGTAAGTTACTGTCCTCCAGTGATGGAGATGTAGCTCTTCTGCTTCCACTGTAAATACTCAAATTGGACGGGTTCATGAAGTACGAGAAACTTTGGCCAAACACAGTTTGCTTATTTTGTCTGAAAGGACTTTCCTCTTCTCCCCTGCATGGCTAAAAAAAAATCTGCTGTTCCAGCTTTCCTTATCGCATTCTTACATTGCAGAACTGTACATTTGTCATCGTTCTTAGATTTTTTTTTTTGTCTTTATCATACTTCAGTCCATGTTTAACTTTGGCGTCAGAACATTTATTTTGATTTTCACAGTCATCAATCTCTCAGAGCTAAACTCTGAGAAAAGGGGAGGCGGTGGTGAGAGAGGGGGGGTCTGCTAATGTTTGTGGTAGGTTTCAATAATGGTATTTTGTCTGGTCGAGTTTGGATAGTTCCCACACATACTCCTGCACACTCACATACAGAAACACACACACACACACACACACACACACAGGCTCTACATAAACTTTCTCAGGGGATAATTTAAGGACATTGTCAGCGGAGTCGAACAATCAGTGGGCTCAGATAGAAATCCCTCTTAAGGAGCCCGAACCAGGAAACGAGGGTGTTTATTTTGGAAACGGTTCTCCAGCTCCCGCTTTATCATAAACAATAATACTCAGAAATGGTCCTTTTCCTTTTCCCTCGCCGTGCCAGGATCCGCATTCCTCGCCCAAAATTGTACCACCAAAATACCCTGGATGGTCTTGATTTACAGTTGTGTACTTTTATTTTGAGAATATTAAACAAAGACACTTCACAGGATGGGGGATCAGCTTTTATCTTTAGCTTCAACTCGACCACTCTTCAGCCGTTTAGTTGCTTTCAGAACCAAGTAAGCCCAAGTTAAGATACCTCAGTCAAAGTGAAGTTTGATTAATCGTAAAAAAAAAAAAAATCTCTTGCTGTTTTTTCGTTCGCTGTATGTTACTTATGTCCAACATCAATATTCCCAACGGTGTGATAATGGGAAAGATATCCACATAATGGTCCATTCAGACTCTGACGGGGCTTTCTCTCTGTCATATCATTATATCTAGCTTTTTTAAGACGCTCTTTTGTTTCTCTTTCAGTCTCGTAGCCATGCACACACTAACACACAGACGCACACAATGTCTGCAGGGGGTTGAATTGAATCTGGCCGGCATATGGGATCAGAAGTCTGTATAAGGGAATTAGTTAATATCATGGGATACACAGGAATGTCTGGCTTCAGATCAGTCTGGGGAACATACTGTACATGTTAGATGAGTTTTTAATGGCAGTCCAGCAGAAGGGCAAACGAGTCTTAAGGAAGTTGTTTTCCACAGGATTTGAGGTTGGCAAGGTATCACTGGTATGGGCCTTAGTTTTATGGGAGCCCTGATCCTTCAAGACACTTACAACCGAGGCTGCAAATAAGGCTGTCGTTCCCTCCGTCTCTCCTGAATAAATCATCCCAATGCTGACGAGAAATTGCTTCAAATTGGGTTTAAAAGATCCTGTAGTCCCAAAGTGACGAGGCTGCAAAATGGAAAAAGTGGCTCACTGTAGAAAAGGGAAATTATAACAGCCGTCTGGGGAGAAATGTTGCACGTTCACGTGTACATATTTGTCGAAGGTTTACCTACATAGGTTAACATTGTAAATCACTCCCTAAGAGTCAGCGCCAACAGGCTGCAAATCTGTCAGCATGTCCAGTTTAATTATGACCTCCAAACAAAACGAAAATGGTCGTAAATGCGGTCAGAGGTACATTTCAAGATATGACAAAATGTAAACACAGTTAGGCGCTTTGAGCAATCTTAAACTGCCAGATCCAATAAATCAGATACTGCTAATGCTGTGTCCACCAAACAATGAATGGTGGCTAGTATAAAGCAATAAAACTCTACAGCACCACAACTAGAGCCAATAAATCCAAATTAAATTATATTTACAGCCTTATACTCTTAATAATACTGGAGAATTTGAATATTTATAGGGGCAGGATTTATTGAAAGTGTGTCTAGGTGAACTCAAATATTGGTAATTGGATGTACAATATTGGTTGAATGTAATTCTGGAAGTCAAATTTGCACTTTTTCCGCAATCTAAGCAACTTTATGCAACAATTTACCGTGAAACCAAAGCTTCAGAGTAGTTCTGAATTCTGTTGGCACACTTTTTTGGAACATTTTTGGATATCCAAAGCGCTTGATCTTGCACTGTGCATCTTGGGTCGAGTAAATTACTTAATTCCAAATTTCAGAAAAAAGCCAAAAAGAACAACTCAACTTGCTGGTTGTAGTTCAGAGTTTTCAGCACAGTCATCAAAGAAGAGGCAGTTCAGCAGGAGGCTGGAAAAAATCTTTCCTGGCTTTTGGACAACATGTCGGGGTCACAAAGTCGCAAAAAAATACCAACTTTTGCACATTGTTTATGTCATTTTTGGACATTTATTTTATTTGCTTTATTCAGTCGTTGATTTAAAAGTCATGATGATTGTTGTTTCTGTCACTGAGTCTCACCTGAGCGTCTCCCTCTCTCCTCTCCTCCGCAGACGCAGCGTTCCTGTCATCAGGCCTCACTCCTGGCACCTGGCAAAGCTATCGGAGCCGCCCCTCCCTCCCTCTCCCCCTCCTCCCCCTCCTCCTCCTCCATCTCCTCCTCCACCCTGCCTGCCCACCGCGGACTCCCCCCCTCTCCCTCCTCCTCCCCCTCTGTCTGCCATGCAGCTCCACCCCGGCCCATACACACTACCCTGGCACACGTCCGACAACAGGTGAGAGGATGGAATCCATCGTAGTTGATTCTTGACCGATGATGTGTTTTTTTCCCCTTCAATATGAGCATCAAACAGAGGACACTGTCTGGACACTGACTGGCTTTTTATGCCTACATTAATAGATTCAATATCGTCTCTTCTTCTGACAAACTTCTAATTCCACCTGATGAAATCATTTTACGTTTGACTCACCGAATGTATCGTGTAAAAAAACACACAGCCACCTCGAGATAGTGAAGCTCTGAATCACACACAGTGAACCTCATGACTTCACGGGTCACTGCCTGTCCGTGTCTCTTCAGGGGGATTTTCAGTTCCCTAAAGCCAACAGTTGCCAGGAAACAGGTGACATCACCGTGTTCTAAAGTCAACACGGCCCACGCAGGAAGCCCATTGGTCTATTTCAGGGTTCTATTTACCAGAGTGATAACCAATCAGACCTGTTCTTTGTCTGACTCGTCTGACTAGAAGTTTTTTTTTTATTGATGATGGAGAAACTTTTTGTCAGGCAGAATAAAAGTTTCATTCAATGCTCGTCATTGAGGTTTCAAATTGACATCTTTGAACAGTTCTTGCAGGTTTGTCCAGTTCAACAAAAGCCTTAAAATGTGTTCAATAATTACACATCAAACGCCCCTTATGTGATTAAATAAAGCTACCCATTGGTATCCCAACTAGTGGTGACATTCTTGGAGAGTCACACATCAGGTTTGGTAGAGCTTTAGCCTCCATATGCAGCTTTTATATAAATAAATTTAAGCATCCTCATCAAGATACATTGCCAATTTATGTCTGAACCAATGGGTATCAAGCATTGGCTTTGACCAAAGACATCACACTGAAATGTGTAGAGCTTGACTTTTAGTAATAATACCATAAAATCAGAATATAAGACACACCGGTAAAGTTTTGTGGGGGTCTCCCAAAAGGGGGAAAGGATAAAACTGATGACAGTGGCCATATTCATATTTTGTGAGTGCCACTTTTTTAGATCTTTGGCCAACTATTCGACCATATAAGGACTTTAGCCTTTGATCCATACTACAAACAGTAGCTGTATAAAGGTCTGTTGATTACAACGTCTCAAATTGGAATAACGCATGACTTCATACATCAGTGAAACAATTGGAGGTAAAAGTCTGAATAGTTCCGCCAGGTAAAAAAAAAAAAAAAAGGAAACCAAAGAAGGTGTGTGTCTATCAACAGAAGTCTTTGTATTGAAGTATGATCTCACAAAGCTTAACTGTAATCCGTCAGAGGGAAAGAGGAAGTCACCAAAGTTGGTTTATTGACTCACAATGAAAAAATCGTCTGTCTTTGTTTGTCAGCTTTGAGGTACGTCAGCTCCTTCTTCTGTTCTCCTTTTGATAAGAATCGGTGATATAATGGAACCACGGTTAGATTTAATGGTCCCACGTGTATAAGATAGCAGTGTGTGTGTGTGTGTGTGTGTGTGTGTGTGTATGCGGGTCTCTTATTCCCACAGTTTGTCCTGCCTGATCTCATCACACACACACACACACACACACAGAAGATCAGATGAGGAGGCAGCTCCCGGCATAACTCTGGACAATGGCATGTGACTCCCAGAACATGTGGACAAAGAGAGGAAGACGTTCAATAAACTGTGTTTGTGTGGAGCAGAGGGACAATTTGTACAGTCTGCATGCATGTCTGTGTGTGTGTGTGTGTGTGTGTGTGTTTTATGGAAATACAAAAACAACATAAGGAATTGTCTGAGGGCAAAACACCAGTTAGTGAAGTTATCTGATGACACATTGAGAATAAACCCAGCCACTATCTGTGTGTTTGTATATGTGTGTGTGTATACGCTGGTTTATCTGTGTCAGCCCTCACACTCACATGTTCCACATTGCCGTCTGATTGGGCAGGAGTGACTGTGATTTCCTGTCCAGCTCCCGTCTCATTTCCTCCCTTCCTCTCGACCGTCACCCAGGTCAGATCTATACAGCGGCCTCTCCTTCTCTCATTCTTCGCTCACTTCCTTCAAAGGCATTTTTCTCATGTAGATAATGGAACTTTGGGAGTGTGATCATCTGACTAGTTGCTTTTATAAAAGGCCGTTGTCGGACCAACAAGGCGTCCTCCGCTCTGAGTATTAGCTTTTAACACCTTGGGGGACTACATAAAAATACTGAGTAGGTAGTGGTCAAAAACATACAAGAGAAATTAAAAAAAATTGGTTTTCAGATCTTTGCCTGGCTTGTCAACCAGAAAAAAGCCTACAACTACTCTGCTGGTTGTTTCCCCCATTCTAGTTGGAAATCAGAGCCTTTTAGAAATCCCTCTTGTCTGTGATTGCTCCTCAGTATACCTTGCAAACATGTTTATTTTTTGAATAAGTCCAACAAAGACACACAAATGGTGAGCGATCAATCTCTCGTCCTTAAAAGGAAAATGAACACCATAGTTAAATAAAAATGCCGGCAGATATTTTAGTTGCAGGCTTTGTGGTTTGAATTTAAACCAAGCAAAGAAACACTGTTTGCCCCATCCCCCGCTGGACTTAATACTGATGTGTGAAATCTATTTTCCTTGCACCATTCCCTAAGCTTTTATTACACTGGAAACAACTTAATCATATTGTCTTTTGTGGCATCCAAAAAGAAGTTTGGAATCTTTGTGAATTTATGGATTGTATTAAGACCGTAAAAAGCAGAGAGGGGAACAAAAGGGGATGATGATGTGCAACAGAGGTCACAAGTCTGTTTAAAAGAGAGGACATTATGGTTTAACGGCACAAGGACCAACACACTATTTGATGTTTTTGTGAGATTTATTGCTGTTGATTCTCTTGAAAATTACGGTTTATCCTTTTTTGAGTAATAGTGTTTTTTGGAGGCTTACTTAATCTGATTCATGCCTCTAAGGATAACGGGTGCCATGTGCTGTCCAGATTTTATGCCCCAAAGAAATGTATTTTTTTGTAACAGTCAGTCCTGACTCAACTATGAGCAGGCTTTATTGTAAGATAATTATTCATTTTAATCAATTCAAAACTTCAAAGATCTACTTTCCAAAAGGAAGTGCCTTTGTTTCCATTTTTTGTGTCACAAAATAAAACCTAGAATGAGGCTTCCAATGTTCCATTTAAAAAGTGGTTACCATTTTGATGGAGTTTGATGTAAAGTAGATGAGGCAGGAAGAATCCACAAGGAGACGAAAGGAATGAGAGAGGAAGAGAGGAATCAAGGGATGACTTAGAGGTTTTCACTCCGGGCAATGAGAGTTGATGAGAAGGAAATCCCTCTCTCCCTTAAGAGGCTTCCTCCATGGGTCTTTAAAAACACATGGGGCTGCCATGGATAGTTGGCCCAGGACTGATAGAAAACAGATTCCCCAGCTGTACAGTTCAAACGTTTTATTCAAGTATGATATACTGTATTTGTCCTGGGGGAACACTGCGTCTTGCCACTTGAAAATCAGAGATGACTTCTTGTGTGCAGTCTCTTAGCGCGTAAACCCTCTTGTCAATCAAGAGGTAACATCATACTGTTTTAAAAGATGCCATGTGAATCTTGCTAGAAAAAAATCCCATTTCTTAATTGATAGCATGTCTGAATGACTTACGTTGATCTTCTTTGTCTTTATGTCTCTGCAGTGAATTGTCCCTGCAGTGGGGTCAGCTATCCAGACCTTATTCCTCCACTGACCGAAGCAGTTCTCTGGGCTCCATGGAGAGCTTGGATACACCAACACCCACAACACAACCTTACTCCGACTCCCATAATTCACCCGTCGACCCCGCCCTCTTCAACAACAAGAGAGACTCTGCCTACAGCTCGTTCTCCGCCAGCTCCAACACATCTGACTACGCAACAGTGACACTAAGGCCGGGAGAAGCCTGCTCCATGGATAACCTCCTCCAGAGTCTAGGACCAACTTGTCGAGGCTACCCTGGTGTTGATACCTCAACCCTGGGGAATTCTTCCGGCGAAGTCCTGGGTGAGGCACAGCTCATTGTTCTTAAGTCCAGGTCGCTGACCAGGACAAGACCAAGGCCCGTTGAGGTAAAAGAGAGGCCCTCCTCTTGCTGTTATGAGGAGGAGCGGAGAGGAGAAGACTTTGAAATAATAAGAAATGGAGAAATGGTAGCTGAGAGAAAGAAGAATCCTCCTCAGCCTCCAACCAGGAAGGACAGTTTTAGGGCCACCCGGAGTCGCCCTAATTCTGCCAACAAACGTTGCACTTCTGCACCCATTGAAATTTCCACTGTTTCTTCTCTTAATGAAGAAACAAAGTCCTACCCAAATGTTGAATCAGGAATCTATAATGGCTTCTCGGCAACAGAAGATGGTGATAAAACTGGGAACTCCAAAGATGATTCCTTGGACTTGCACTATATCCAAAGACATACTAAAGACATTAGACATATAAGATGTGACACTAGTGCTAATAACAACTTTAACTCAGACACAGCATCAGATCACCACCCTGACCCAGTCACAGCTCCCCTTGTCCCCTTCAGCACCTCCCGCCCAGGCTCCTTATCTGCAGAGCCCTCCATTGAGGTCCAAGGGCAGTCTCATACCATAGACTCTCAGGCCAAGTATTCCTGTAGGGGGCTGCACCGACACAGCGCCCCCGAGAAGCTGCTCGCAACCCAACTTCAGCTATTGGAGTTTGACAGTGAAGACTCCCCATTGGAGCCTTGCAATCCAGCAAAATCTTCTGACCCTTCATTGTCCTCTTGTAACAGTCAGTGGCCCCATTCATCGCTCCAGCCTATGAGGGAAGACACAGATCCTTCTCAGAACCAACCCCATACTCAAAATAAATGGGGTGGTAGTCGTTGTTCCACCCCAGGATCTGTGTTCTTGGAAGGGGGAGATGATGGTCCAGGTTCAAGTGAGAGACTGGAAGCGATTGGTGTTAATGGGGGGTCCGTACCCACAGTTGAGCATCACCATCCTTGGGGCCGCTCTGTGAGTGTACCAGGTGACCCCACTGGATCGTCAACCCAGGGAAGGTTGAGTTCTGATAAAATACTTGAGAGAGATTTTGAGCCTCTTAGTGCTGCATGCAGTGTGGATACTTTGCTGGAGGAGCATAGGGCAGTGGACAAAGAAAGAAGTGGATTTAAAAAGGTGGAGACTATCGAAGGAGAGCCGGATCTAAGAAAGTCACACTCGTCCAGGAATCACCGTCGGAACCGCCGTCGTAATGAGCGATTTGCTACAAACCTCCGCAATGAGATCCAGAGGAAAAAGGCCCAGCTCCAGAGTAGCCGTGGTCCAGGGGGGTTGCTTTGCAGTGGGGAAACTGTACAAGAGGAAGAGGGTCCAGAGCTCAATGAAGACGGGGCAGACCAAGATCTGCCTGCCCAGCAAAGGACTACCAAAGTTGCATTCGCTTCACCAGTTAGTTCCCATGATGCAGGTACCACAGCACCAGTTGAGGAATCAATTGAATCGAACCATGATGTCTTGACTCCACCACAGTCAACAACCTGCCCTCAAAGCAACAGTCCAACTAGGTCCGTCCAGATTCTTGACCCAGGAGTCCCCAGTTTTGGGGTTGGAATCCGAGTTGTGGAGGAACCAGCTCCTGCTGGTAAAGCCCGCCGCTGGCGTTGGACCCCTGAACATAAACTTCAACCAGAACCTGAACCAGACAGAAGGAATGGAGTCTCGCGTGAGAGGGTGTTGGGAGTCTCAGGGTCGAGGCATGGGGTCTGTGCCTTCACCCCTTCATCCACTTCCTCATACAGTCGCTCATCTTCCTGTTCTCGAATGGACGATTCCGATATCCTTCCATTTGCAGATAGAATGAAGTTTTTCGAGGAGACCAGCAAGGCCATGTCTAAGTCAAATGGGTCAAGTTTGACAAGTCAGAGGCAGAACAGGCCCCAGCAACATGCAGAGCTTCAAGGACGGGAACTTGGTCAACATCAAGCCCAAAGGAGATACTCCTACCAGGGAGGCCTTCAACAGGAAAGTTCCCTGCTTCCAAGCGCTGCGGAATCCCGAAGGATGTCTGTTAGTTCCAGCAGGGAGAGGCAGAGAGAGAAGGAGAGGGAACAAGCCCGAGAAAGAGAGCAAAGGGCTAGGGACAGGGACAGGGACAGGGACAGGGAAGAGAGGTTGAGAGAAAGAGAGTGGCAGCAGGAGAAGGAAAGACAGGAGAGGGAACTGGAAATTGAGAGGGCGAAACTCAGGGAGATCCAGCAGGAGAGGGAACGAGAGGAGAGGCTGAGACACTGGGAGAGGGAAAGAGAGAGGGAGCTCGAGCTGGAGAGAGAAAAAGGGATGAAGAAGGCCAGAGAGAAGGAACATCTCAAGATTCAAAGAGAGAAAGAGCTTGAGAGAGAACGAGGGGGGGGAAGGGAAGAAGATGCTCAGCTCACCTCACATCAGGAGTTTTATGGCAGTTCTGGCTTCAAAGAAAAGAATCAAGACTACCAACCCACGGACAACTTCCAGCACAAGCCTCAGACCATCTCCCATAGCCATACCCAGAATCACGTCCAGCGATCAGCTTTTTATCGAGTCAACACCTCCTCCCAGCAAATGGAATATCAGCAACCTCTTCAGGAGGGATATACAACAAGAAGCTACACGACTACAGAGGTAAGACCACTGTTTACACTTTAAAATGTAGTCTTAAACACGAAAGCATTAAAACATATTCACAAACACTGGGGGCTATATTAATGCATAAATGCAACAACATATTTCGGTGGACACAAAATAACTTTTTTTGTGGCAATGGGGCATTGAGTCATGGTGAATGTTGAATGTTGCTGAAGGAATTCCTATACTTGAGTGTCATTTGTTAGACCTGACAAACAATGCCATTGTTTTCAAGGCAGAAGCTGTTAAGATATAAACCTGCTCGCAATTCTTATTGTGTCAGTTAACAAGTATGTTTACAAGCCTGCTGGCCTCAAAACCAATTTCCAGCAGAAGGCTTTCAAAGATAAATAACAGCCTGTGTCTGAGCAACACTAAAAGTACACCTTTCACAGTGAAACATAAACTTTGCAGTTCACTGCAGTCAGACTGTGGTTGTAGCCTGAACTGACATTACCGCTGGAGACTGAAATCTATCTTGGTTATTTAAAACTAGCACCAGAAAGGGATCGAGGTGGCCAAAATTGGATGTTGAACTTAAGCGATTGCTTGGTCCAAGTGCTCCGTGGTTGAATGACTGGTTCGTAGTTAAATCTTGCATCCTGTGTGCAGTGAAAGTCTGAAATTCTCATAGAAAACACAGCAGATAATGGAAGTAGCTATTACAACTGAGGCACATTGGGCAACAGCAGCGCACACTTGTGTCAGCAATAATAAAAGCTAGGGTTACATGTCTTCCACAAACTGATTCGAGTCTCTTGGCTTGGGGCGCAGCACCTCATCTGAACTTCAGCCCATTACCAACCTCATCATCTGACACTCAGCAAAAGCCAAACCGACATTTGTTTTGGAATCATCAATTCAGCATTTCTTTTGCTTCAGGCTGACTCGAACTCCAACTTCCTTCATGTTGGGATCTTTAACATATAAAAAGGATGTTGGTTTGATGCCACGGTGATATCCCCATAAGATGAATATTTGTTTAATATCTGGTGCTGACGATTTCCAGCGCCTTTAATGGTAACAGATGTACTTGATGTACTACAAGGCTGTCGTAAGACAATCTACAGATGAAGCAATACAAGGGGAAACATTTCAAAGAAAACATAACAAAGCACATTCATGATTGTCAATGTTTGTGTTAAGCTCAAAGCAGTCAATCTGATTCTGTTGGATGTCTGCCTAAAGGATTTGGCAAGGCCTAAGAAATCTACTGTCTTATTTCCAACTATTCACGATAAAATTACTTAATGCCCCTCAAACCCACATTGCTGCCATCAAGGTTCTTGTGGTTTAGCGTTTATTATCACAAACCTATCAGTTATAACCATTGTATAAGTTGTATTCTATGTTGACAGCAAATGGCGGCCAAATATGTAAAATTCTCACCCCACAGATCCAACAAAAACACCATGTGAATGTTCACATTTACATTTCAGACAGTCAGAAAATATAGCATATCCCATCGGTGCTCTTCACTGTCTTTCTGTGTGCATCTAATGGCTGATGTATCTATGTAATAAGGGTGAAATAAGTTTGTTCAGTATTAAACCAATGGGTAAATAAACAGGGTTGAAAAAGGAAAACGATCTGATACTGCGGCTAGGATGAGTAAAGCTTTATATAATTTCTTCAGGTGATGGTGAGCTAGATGCACTGGGAAATATTTTGAAATAAACAAAACAAGAAATGAACCATGTGTTAAATAAAAGAAGGAATAGTAGTACATGTCAACTTTGTTTTTTTCCAACAAGATCACATGAAGCAGTGCATTTTCTTACTTGTAAATAGTAATTTGGTTGAATCCAACTGTAACTCAATAAAAATACTGCAAACCATCCAAAGATAAGGACCTGGAACTGGTTGAAAGCCGCAGAGAAAATGGCCCAAAGCAAGTTGTTAGACTTTTCAGTGAAGTCAATTTACAAGCTAAAAAAGGAAATACAAAATTCAACCAGTTCCAGTCTCTTAAATTTCAAAAAGTTGGTAGAGTTTGTCTTGTTGTTCTTTAATAAATGAAAATCTTTGGGTTTTTGACACAAAAAAACAAAACATGGGCCCAAGTCATCACTTTTGGATCCCCCAAAAAAGCTACCACCATCTTTTCACAGTTTAGTAACAATTAATATACCATTTCATTTTCCATATAATTGGTGGATTTATAAAATAAAGGCTGGTTTTGACATTTAAAAAATTCCCAAATTCAGCAAAACATACCTCCACCCCAATTAACCTCATCAATCTTGATATATATATGGCAGTGTGGAGCAACACCCAAATTGAAGCCTTCCTTCATTCCAGCTGTAAATCTCTTCCACAGATGTATCCCGCCCGGCAACAGGAAACTGCCAAACTCAACAGGAAGTACAGCCTGACTGAGAGGTGAGCCATTTCCCCCAGCAACAACAAAGCAAACCTTTTCATTCATATTTCATTTTTTAATTTATCTGTTCACAACATTTTTTTTTATAGCAGTGCTGACACGCTTTCTCCATTTTGTCTGATTGTCTAAACGCGAGTCTCCTCAGACTTAAAGGTGGGGTCAGCCCATTGTGCAGTGACGGGCGGAAATCCCACTCAGTCATGCCCGGCTGTGATTTGACTGTAATGAGCTCTAAGTGTGTGGAGCAATCATCCATGCTTAAAAATGTGACCATAATGATATGTGGTTGGATGGTGATTTCTGTAAGTTAGTATGTGGGGGGGAGGGGGGGGGGAGGGGTTTAATCTACTTCTACTCATATTTGACCTGAGACAGAAACAGTTCAGTGAGTCTGGAATGAAAATAGGAAGTGTAATTTATCCACTTTTACTTTTCTCTATGTTTTTGTTTAGCACTGTGAGGATTCCTCTCATGGATATGTCTCCGCCCAACGTCCCTTTATGCCGCCAAGGCCCCTGGAAACGTAGTTTATTTCACAAGTAACGGGATACCACATGAATTCTCTATTTGAGGCAACATTTAGAACAGTTTTGTTTATCTTATTAGAGTGGATGAAAACCAGTAAATAAACAAGCTCAGAGGTCTGAAAAGAAGAAATATTGAAATGGTTAGCTAAAAGAAATACTGGAAATGGTTACACACTGTTTACACAGTTAGCTAAACAAAATGGTTAGCGAGCAATTAGCTG
>NC_083634.1:18030143-18055143 GCF_963584025.1 Labrus mixtus | reverse complement strand
AGCTTCATCTTTATCCCTCCAAACTGTCAAACCATTCCTTTAAGAGTTAGAAAAATGTTGATGCCGAGGTTTCAGGACCAAAAACCAACAGCTAGAAAAGCTCCACAATGAAGACTAAGACCAAAACAGGAGCTTGAGGCCAAAGGGGTCAGAAAGTGGAAAGAAGTGGACTTAAGTACTCAACCTTAGAAAAAAAAGACCGAAGAAGAAAGTGAAGCACGGACTTGTTAAATCTTCAAATACAAAGAATACACCGGATACTTTTAACGCCAACATACCCTCCAAACACTTGTTTAAAGACGTTGAAAGTCGATAGCCTCTGCTTCACATTAAGTGCCTGAAACATGTACTGTAACGCTAACACTGATCAGTATCACACTACGTTGCCAAAGACATTTTCGCTTGATGAATGTGTCACTGAGATGCTGCTTTATGTGTGTTTTTTTCTTTTTGTATTTAAATCTCGTGGTTCAGAGAATCTAAGGAGACTTTTGTTTTCTGGTGCTTCACACTTACAAACTGTTTCCATTAACAAAACTGCAGCATTATCGGGAAGTTAGCTAAATGTGTCATTTTGTCTTCGTTGCTGGTTGACACCTCTATTTAGCATTACATATACTGTATTATCTACCATAATGTCACCGTATTACTTTGTATTCCTATTACTGTAATGTCTGTGGATGTAACATGATTCACTGTGTGGAGTTTGAGACCCCACCGACTCGTTATACTGTCACATATTAACTGTTATGTACAGAGGACACTTGTGTTTATAATGTATAAGATGTGTAAATAGTTCTTTTGATGTTTGAAGTGACTGGAAAAGATTGTAAAAATTGGTTGTAAGGATGGACAAGAAGACTGCCAAGAGAGAAGATTATTGGGTATTTTTGATGGAGAAAGAATCCCAAGAAGAATTGTTGTTTTTGTTGTTAGCTTGATGAAGTATTAGGTGAACTTTTCCCGAGGTTTACTCCCATTTTGAACCCCTTTATCTGTTTTCTTAAAGCCTTGAATTTGATTTTTTTTGTCAGTTAGTGTTTACTGGAAACTGAAGTCTAAAGAACATTTATTGGCTTTCATGGTAAAAGTTGGATGAGAAGATTGACACGTGTCTGTACGTAAAGTATATAGCTAGAACCAGCAGATTGTTAGCTTAGCTTAGCACAGCTTTTGAAAATGGAGGGAAAGGAACGCTCTGTCCGCCTACTAGCACTTCTTAAACTAATTAAAAGCAATTTCTTGAATTTTCAATTGGTGCAAAACTAGATCTAAAAATTACACATTGTGATAACCAGCTTGTTCAGGCTAGCCAATTTAGCTTTTTGGCTAACTTGCTATTTAACACTTTCAATTTCTTACAGATAAAATTTGCTTTACAGGATTTTAACAGAGCGATGCTTGGCCCTGTCCAAAATGTTAAAATATCTTCCTACCAGAAACTCTCTAAAGATCATTAAATAGAGCCAAACAAAGGCGTAAAAAGACACAGACGGGGGCTAGCTGTTAAGTTTGAAAGGCTAGCTGTTTTTAGCTAGCATGCATTTGTCTTGTTTTCGCATTGTACGGTTTAAACAAATACACGTATTTATAAGTGAGCTTTAGAGCTCAGGAAGGCTAACATATGTTTATGGACTCAGATTCACTGTTTTCCTCTTTCTCCATTCCTAATGCTAAGCTAAGCTAACTGGCTGATGGATTTAGCTTCATATTTAACACGCATATGTACAAGTGTGGTATCAATCTTCTCGTCTAATTCTCAGCAAGAAAGAAATGCATATATTTCCCAAATTGTCCACTTTTTTGTTAATGAAAGTGCCAAAACATACCAAAAATGACTTCTTATTCCCAATCTTTGGAAGACAAGCTTTCCTGATATTCAGTATTTTAACTCAAGGCAATAAAAGTACAAAAAGATAACAGTAGCTTAACAAGAGATGGGAGGGATTCTGTGGGGGAGATTTGTATATTTTGACTGTTTAAAAGCAAACTTTCTAAAGTTCTTGAAAAATTCAAACACATTTACTTTTGGCTTACATTATTAGTTTAACTGTTTGAATTAAAAGTCACAGTTTAACACTTGTTTTCGTTCACTACCTAAGTTCACTCTCAGATGATTCCTGCTGTTTTAACACCCAAAACTTTAAACTTAACATGTCCTTATTGTTCTGTATTGTACATATTACGTGTATTTTTGTACTATAACAGCAATTTTTAAAGCTGACCAGGGAGAAAAAAGAGGAAAAAAGACGCTTGTTGGGTTAGTATGAGAGTATATTTCTTCCGTTCTTGTTTTCCTGTGTAATTTTGATATATTACAGATTTTTTTTGTAAAATGTATTGCAAGATGTGTAAGTGAAAAACACTCCTGTGAGTAAAAAGTACCATAAATAATAATAATAGTATTTTAAACAAGCTCTACGTCTCCTGTTGTGATTTATATCCTCCTGGGTGAACGGTCTCTTTATGTGTCCGGTGCAGAGATGTAGGATATTTTTTCATCTGAGGGGGGAAACTGTTGTTTGAGTGTCGGGGGACGGTTAAGTAAATATGGCCGAGGGCAAATGGAGGTTGTCGGATGATGAGTGGAGGGGAGATTGAGTCGTTCAGCGGCTGCTCAGTCGGCGGATTGAGAGATGTGGGGAAAAGATTTGTTTTGAATTGTGTCAATAAAGGCTTAAACGGCCCAAAAATATCTTTATAAAAAAATAAGCCTGTACTGTAATTCCTGTACCTGTAATTCTAGCCAAAGTGTAGCAGAAACATAGAGCTGCAAATATGAAGTACTTAACAAGGACAGTGGTATTTTTATTCTCAGTATTAAAAAATATAGGAAAGTAAGAAATGTGTTTCTGTTGTATATACCACTCTGAAATAATTGATGGTGTGGGGCAGCTATTTAATCATGTCTATAAACCCCTCTATTTCAGCCCTGCTCAGAACAGGCTGTTTCTGTGTCTGTACCTTTAAATATGTAAATGAGCTGTGTCTGACCACGCCCCCTCTGTGGAAGGGCTTGGGTGTACTCTGCTTTTTCGCTCCATGTCCTATTGTTTACGGTGAGAAGGCAGACTCAGAGGGCAGAACAAACACCTAGCTGTGGGAGTGTCACCCACCTGGGGAAGGGGCTACAGCCCTTTGTGATGTCATGAAGGGAAAATCTCCAAACGGCCTGTTTGAGCACACATTTTCTGAAAAGTGGAGCAGGGAGAAGACGGAGAGGATGGACTTTTCTCATCATTGAGGGGTTTGAAGACACACTAGGGACACATATTAGTGTTAGAGAAACATGGTGAAGTGGATTTTGCTAACATGTGACCTTTAATTTAAAAAACAACACTAAGTTGAGACGTGTTTCAGGCCACATGTTTGTTCTCACGTAGAGAGAAAGAGAGCTGCTGAATGAGGGGGTTTCTGGTCTGAGGAAATAATAAAGAAAACAGCTGTGGTAAAAGTGAAGAGTATTGTGTTTTTTTGGGGAAGCGAGGGAGTTCAGTCTTCTGCCTGACCCAGATTGAAGAACAGAGGAGAAGTGGGAATATAAGGAGAGCTGTAAAAAGACAAAGAAAGGGACATAAAACCAAACATGGAGGCGTATAAAAGTGCAGAGGGCAAAGTGACCGAAAACTGAAACTCAAAAGTGAAAGAAAAACAAAATCAAAAATGACAAAGGGAACAGATTCAATCAAAGATGGTATCACTGTAAGGTCACTTTAATTGAATCGTTATCTTTTTAATGATTGTGTTTTTATAAAGGAGAGAAAGAAAGTGAAGAGAAGCACAGTGGGAGGCCGGGTGGAGACGTGTCTGTGTCTACTTCAGATAGCAGAGAAAAAAGATGAATGAGCGTGAGGCGTGCAGGAAAAACAAGACGAGGGGAGAAAAGAAGGAAAGTTAGGAGACATAGGACATAAACCAGGAGAGGATGATGCCGGTTGCGGTTGCACCAGCAGGTCTTTTCACAAAGTGGGCTTTATATGTGTACAGATGTTGAAACCATCAATACAAAATAAAGTGACAAAAAAACACAAACTTTTGTTTTCAGGAGGACATGACAATGTCTGAGAAGAAACTAAGTAAAAAGTAAAATTTACCTCTGATAAAATTTAGAAAAACTAAAATAAAGTACAAGAATAAGAAATGTGTACTATTTTAAATACTTGAATTCTACTTATAGAAGGTCCTGATGTATTTCTTTCACATGGCCACAAGGTGTCGCCTTTGAACTGTTTTTTTCCCAACTCAAAACACTCCAATCCACAGAAACAACAGCCGAACAAAGAATAGTTGCAGATCATTCATACATTTATTAAGCATCTGCTTTTGGTCTTTGGTCTCTTGTTGGGCTGGGCATATTGTTTATGCATGACACAATGATCCAATAAAATCCATTAATTAATAGTAATAATAATTAATTATATGTGAAGCACTTTTAAATACATGCAACAAAAGTAGTTATTTAATAGTTAAACCTGAAGTAAAGGTCAGGTAAGTGGAAAACACTGCTGCTGAAGCCACAAAATTCAAAACACCAGCAGAGCAGGCCAGAGATAAAATCGAACGCCGAGAGGTCGAACTGCTCCACTGACCCACTTTGTGACTTGATTACTTCCCCCCTGGTCTGTGTGGACAAGGCAGCTGTTCAAACCGGAAACAGAGCGATCCGGCCTGAAGAATAAAACGACACTGACGTCGTGCGGGAAATAAACGAAAAAACACATGTATAAAATACCCACAATGGTATTTGAATTTCTGACTAAGCTTTGACAACGAAATCGTCACATTTACCCTATTGTTAAAAAAATTACCGTGTCATTTTCTATTATTGTATTTTTTTTTATTTAACTGATGTAAATATGTTTTAACTTCTGTTTTTATTTTTAATAATTATATTCCCCTTTCCTGTTTTCTTGAGCTTCTGTAATGCAAAAATTTCCCCCATGTGGGATCAATAAAGTTTATCTTTATCTTTGACGGATACTTTGACAACCCCTTACCGGAAGTTGTAGCTAACTTCACCTAGCTTGTCCGTCGCTTTAGCATTTGTAGTTTTAAGTGGCAAAAACAAGCCGTGCTGCGGACAGTCATCGCACATTTTTTATATTCTTTCGGGGCTGCTAACCTTCAATATTGCTCTACTTTGGCCTCATTTAACGCAACTAATGCATTTTGTTGCGTTATTTTTTTACATTTATTTTTTTTAAACGGAGCATGACGCAGGGGTGTTAAGTTTACGTTGGCTACTGTTGACATAAGCAGCCAAATCCGAGTCACAAGACTTCTCCACAGAGCTGGACGGCTGCTTTCTCTCCTCACAGGTACAGTCTACATCTTTAAATACCCTTTTTTTTAAGTGCACTTTTGTATTAAAACGTTGTATTAAATTGAGTCCACGCTCGATAACGTCAAAAGTTACGTCAACGGTTTACGTTTTCGCACAGTTAGTTTGACAGCCGTTGGTGACAGTAATAACGGCTGGGGTTGCTAACAGCTAAGCTAATAATCTTTTAATTCGTCGACTGCAGTTTGTTCTGCTGGTTTCTACTCAAACATTTAGAGGAAAAAAAAACAAAGCCGATGTTATTATGAAAACTTCCCTGTAAGCGGAGATGCACTTTAAGCTGCACAATGTTGAAGTTTTCTTCGAGCTTGTATCGAAAATATTCAGCCGGCAGACTCCGAGGTAAACACCAGTTTTCTGCTGTGATGGTGTCTCTGTGTTTGTGTGTTAATTAACCTACTTTTCCTTTCTTTTCTGACAGGATTTGACAGGATGGAGACCGCAGCAGGGTACCGCACCGGAAGCTTCGAGGCCCTCCATCACTCCAGTGACGACGACGATGACGACATGGTGGACATCGCAGGGGGGACGCTGGACTTCTCCAACACGGATGACGTCCCCCCTCTCAGCTCAGGTAAGAGAGGGGGGGGGGTGTACAGTTAGAGTCAGCATCATAAGCTTTCCTTGGGATAGTATGAAAGCCAAGAAGTGTTGGGTTGGTGCCTTGCTCGAGGGCACCTTTGCAGTGCTCGGGAAGTGAACTGACACCTCTCCAGCTGCCAGACCAATAATCAGACTTTTTTAAATGTTGTTATAACGCTTTTAGCATTCATTAGATAGGACAGCTGAAGTAGCGGCAGTAGCTCAGTCTGTAGGGACTTGGGTTGGGAACCGGAGGGTCGCCGGCTCAAGTCCCGGTGCGGACCACATATGGAAGTTGGTCTGGTAGCTGGAGAGGTGCCTGAGCACTGCCGAGGAGCCCTTGAGCAACGCACCAAACCCCCCCTCCCTCAAACCACCAGCTCAGGAGCGCCTGCTGGGGGCGGCTCCGTCACTCTGGCATCTCTCTGAGACAGGAAATGTTGGAGGGGGGGGGACGACATGCAGCAAAGGGCCGAGGTCGGACTCGAACCCACAGCCACTGTGATGAGGACTGTATATGGGGTGCTTGACATAATTGCTAGAATATCAGTGCTCCAGTGATGTGTTTTCTTACCATACAGGCAGTTTAGTCCGTATATAACCTCAGAGAAACTGAACTTAAATCCTAACCCTGATACTACAATTCTCTTAGCAGACGCTTTTATCCAAAGTGACGTACATCAGAGAGTAAGAACAACACAAGCAAGGATCTAGAAAAAAGGGAACAATGTCAGTAAGAGCAAACGATCAGCTTTGAGTCCGATTGGACACACAGGTGCTGACAGGAAGTGACCAGAGGCAAAGCACAACATTGAGGGCAGTTCTTGAGAGCTCTAATCAGTATAGAAACCATCTTATAAGTCGTCGTTATCAAACAAAAACCATCGTCATTACCATCATCATCATCAATAATATGGAGATACTAGTTTGAATACGACCCTTGTTCCAGATACTGTCACATGTTTTGTTTGAACTGAAAGATGTGCTACCAGACCTGGTTTCCTGCCTTTGTTCTGCATTGTGGTTCCTTAGAGGTCTAACAGGGTAGCTACAGGAGACCGCAGGTTATTGTTGTTTCCTCTTCTGAGGTGGCTGAAATGCAAATCTCAGATTTGCAGCAAAAGTGAAGGATATTAATCTGGAGAATTGTTATATTGTTCATTATTATTCTAAATTTTAGTGTGTGTGTGTGTGTGTGTGAGTGTGAGTGTGTGTCACATGCTTCTGGTGAATTGTAGTCATTCATCTAAATAATCACTGGGCACATGCGCTCACATGGAAACAAAACATCAGAGCACTAACTCAAACATTAATGTGAGTTATGGCAGCACACACACACACACACACACACACACACACACACACACACACACACACACACACACACACACACACACACACACACACAGTGGGGGACTGTCTGGGTGAGTTCCTGTCATCTGTGACATCTGTACCCGTTCTGCCCGGTAACCGATGATGCACTTTGAAGTGTTTGTTTTTCCTCCAAAGCTGCAGCTCCTGGCAGGGTTTTTATTTTTTATCACTGAGTCATCTGTATTGATTAACAACACACTGAATCAACAGCAGGACCATTGAGTTAACTGTGGAAAAAGAAACAGGATTAAGTGTTTCACATCAAGACATACAGCAAAACAGAGACGGCTGACGTTTCTTATCTTCCTTCCCTCATGTAAACAAAGACATACCCAGACCTCAAGCTAGCGCAGTCTGGAAGCGGACGGCCTGGGTGGCTCCACTCCCACACGTCATTCCCCACTCTCTCTCTTGCCCAAATTTCCAACTCTATCCTCTGCCCTGTCCTCTCCAATTAAAGACATCCAAACCCCCCCCCCCCCCGACACAGGCCGAAAAGAAGATTCATTCTTGCTCATTGCATAATTTATCACTTAAATAAAATTACAACTTGGGCTGCAAGTGCAACTATAATTCATCTCATAATTAGTAGAGTGACTCTTTTTATAATGGATGATGCAAAGATGGCAAAAAATTAAATTTCCTGGTATCCTTTTTCTTTTTTTTTTTTAAATGTAGACCCTGAGAACGAGGGCATTTGACCAAACTTTTGTTCCATCCATCCTGAGAATAATAATCTGCAGTGTAATAATGATGGATGGATCAGTAGATTACTTTTATTTATCCCGAGGGGGAATTGAAAAATCAGACGATGATATTGATCTTCCTGAAATAAAGGATTTCAGCTGCCTGGTTACTGATGATGTCACAGTGACATCACCGATTGTCAAACAGAAGGATAAGAAAGTGCCAGAGGGAAGTGTGGAGACGAGATTTCTTCTCTCAATGGAGGAAGCTTCTGTTAGAGTTAAGCTGTGTGTGTGTGTGTGTGTGTGTTTCCACTCTGTCAGCTTTTTATCGTGGAGTCTAGAGACGCAGCCTTGTTTTTTAAAGTGGCAGCCGAGTATTTTTAAAATTACACGGTGGTTTTGTGAAAGGAAATCATATCGCCTATGAATGTGTGTGTGATTCAGTTTGAGTAGAAACAGGACAATCGATAGTACTTGAGTTGAAAAGTTTCATTCTGAGAGTCCAGCTCTGTGTCAGTCTCTGGGGGTCTCGGTTCATTTGACCCTCCAGAGTCCGTAATTTTCAAGTAAAAAAAATATATGCTGGTAGCTGTTGCTGTGCAGTGAATAAAGTCCAGCTAGATGTTTGCATTTGATTTCCTGCTCTCACTTCCTCCCTTTCTTTCCCACTCGGGATTCATCGAAAGTCCCATTTGGTTCCCTGAATGCTCATTAGCACGGACTAGAACATGTTGCTAAGCAAGTTGCCTTAAAAGCCACAGACGTAATCATTAAACAGTTCTGCTCAGGGACTCATTAACCTTCAGTGGTTGGGACACAGGTGGAGTTGCTCGTCTAAATACTGTCCAGGGATTCTTATCAAGGCGCTTGAATCTCTCTCGTACACTGTGTGCTGATGGAGACATGACCTAATCAGACCTTTTTCATTTTTTCTACCAGTCAGTAAACATGTTAACTTATGCTGTAAAAACTGGCAGTGTTTTGTGTTCATCAAAAGGAATAACTCTCTTTAGGGTATGTGAGCATGTAGCTACTCGTCAGAGCTTTCTGGCTTTGCTGCCTGTGTTGGTGTTTTTGTTTCTCAGCTGAAAGCTCTCTCTGCCATCCTCCGGTAGACGTGGAACACCTCCAGTGGAGGTGAAGTGCTTTGAGTGCTGGGGGAGGCATTTAATTGACCCATTCCACCCGGACCTCACAGCAGTGATAGGTCGGAGATTTTACAGGAGTACAGCAGGGTACTCTTTCGGAGCACCTGATTTTTTGATTACTGTCGGACTGCAAAGAAGTGCCTGGTATTTACTGAATGAGTTCAAATCTGTATCACTTGTTTTATCAGCCGTGTTAAACAAATGTAGAAGATCATTGTCAGTAATCGTTCTTTTATGGCTCGTTATTGACTCGACATCCTCTCAGCTGCTGTAAACAGTGGACTCTCTTACTCAGGCTGACCACGGGATGTAATAAATGATTGACAGGCGTGAGTCACAGCTTCGGTTACAGCGTGTCTGCTTGTGTGTGTGTGGAGCCTTTTCCACAGTGTTTACTCCACAAGGTCACATGTGGTCACTGTGAAACAGGAAACAAAGAGGTGGGGGCAGGGGGGGGATTTTACAAAGTGATGAGTGGATTGTCAGATGAATAAATGTAGAGGCTATCATTTTTGTGCTTAGGGTTGGGTGCAAATTTAGAGACGTTTAAGAGAAAACCAGCATGCCAAAATATGATAATAAACATGCTGCTTGTGCTTGGATGTATTTTGAAAGCACTGATTTTATAGTAGCTGTAAAAAATGCCACAGCTTTGACTCTGCAGCAGTAAAAAGTCTCCTCCCTCCATGTAAGGAATCAGCTGAGCTCAGATGTTCTTCCTCTGCAGCACTAACCTGTCGTTACATTCATACAGATAAGAGTTACTAGCAAGGCCGCAGCCCTCACTGTTTAACTCATATCAGAGGTTAAGTGCTCGTAAAGTGCATTAACACACAGCTCTTAAAACACCTCAGTTAATCTCCTGCACTCAAACCAGGAAAGCAGCAGGTTCTGATCGTTTTCACTTAACCTTTAAAAAGGTGTGACTCCATCCCGTAATGAGTAATAGTCCTAACCACTGAGAACGCTGCTCGTTGTTTTAATCTCCCACTAAAGACATGTCTGACACCTTCTGTTGGTTATATTACTCACAATGACAGGAAACCCCCTGGTGGGATGTTGGGGGCAAAGTTTGAAGCATGTAGCATCACAACTATTTCACAATGAAGAGCTGCAGTATGGCTCGACCAATTAATCCACCAGCCGATAATATCATCCGATATTAGCTTATCCAGTGACTATCGGTGTCGGCTAACTTTATCGCAGATATACTCCGATATTACTAAATGTATTCACCAGTCAAAAATCATTGAGAATCATTTTATTACACTAGCAATTCTCTTTCACCAGCAGAGGGCGCTATATGGATTACGACAAGCATCATCACTCTCCAGATTGTCAAGAAGTGATGCACGTACATGCTCAGTGACTTTTCAGTTGAGTGACTGTCTTGAACAAACATGAATCTAAGAAAGATATCGGCCGATTTATCGTATTGGATTTTTCCTCTTCCCCCTAATATCGATATCGGCCCTAAGAATTCCATATCGGTCGGGCCCATCAGTTTAGCTTTCAGGGCCAAGAGGGGCCATGTGGTAGGGTAGGTAGTATCAGCGTTGTCACTACCTGGAGCTGGCATGTACAGCTCCTGGGTCTGTTGAAGGTGGCTGTTTTGGTTGCGGTGGCCACTAATGACCTTAGGGTTAGGTTATGTAACTTTATCAGCATGAGAGATATGCGGCATGACTGGAGTAACTTATCCTTTGATTGAGGCACAAGGTGTTCAATTTCAAACCTGCAGAAATTCTCCATAAAAATCCGAGCCTTGAGTCTGTTGTTTTTGAAGCTGAACAGTTGCATCATGTCTTCATGTTTAGGGAACACGATGAACTCCATGAAGTGTAACTTAATTAGCTGCAGAGACTCAACCATTCCCTTTTTTTAATTCAATTTCCTCTGACCCGACAAGTATGATTTATCAACAAAGTAATGACAGTCTACGTCTTTAACATGTTCCGGAGATGTTTGTTGTCATCAAGCGCCACGGGGTCACATGAGACGCCAATTCCCATGTCGACCAGACATCATGAGTTCAAAGTTCAAACCCTCGCTGGAGACAGAGTGTGTGTGTGTGTGTGTGTGTGTATGTTTGTGTTTGTGTGTGTGTGCAAATCATTCTGCAATAAGAAAACATAGCGTGGACGTTCTGGCAGGCTGCGCAGTGGACATATGACAACGTGAGTGTGTTCGGATTTCCCAACGATTTCTGTGAAGAACTAAGTGTGTGTGTTTTGGTATTCAGTCAGTTGAAGATTATAGTGTTGTTGTCCCCTCAGGACCCACACGGAGTGAGTGCTCAGCTCAGCAGGATGTCTCTTTTGCTGGAAAACGAGCTCCAGTTGCTTCAGGGACTCTGTGTGTTGCTGACCCATTTTCTGAGAAGTGCTAACACCGTATCAGTTTGCACCTTGGAATCCAGCTAGGATTGTTCTGCTGTAGCGTTTAGAGCTGTAGGCTGGATTCTTGTTTATTTGGCTGTTTGGATTCAAAGAGACACCCTTCAGAGTCACACCTTTTCTAAGTGTTGCCTGATTTTTACTTTGTAGCCTGTGAAATGCTTTAGCAACTTGCACGTCTTAACCGAACTTAAAACACAATTTCTGCCAGCTTATCGTGAACAAGGGTCATCCAAGGACACTCCCAATGAGCCGACTCTTGAAGGGTTGTTTTAGTTTAGGTTTATGTCACTTGGCTTCTTCTGCGGTAGTCAGAAACCACTCCACTATGTCTGTATTTCAACACAAGATTCCTTCAAGTTTTGATGTATCTTGAATCAAGTCCAAGCCTTTAACGACTGCCTACATTTAAAAAATAAAATAAAGGCCAGCAAATATATTTGTTTTTTACAATTTCTCAATTTCCTGATCTGATGAAATGATCGAATTTGTGACTTAAATCTGTTATTGATTAAACAGAACATAATGCCTTCTCAGTTAAATGTACTGTAACAGATGTGTATGGGACACAAAAAGACAATTTGTTATTTTGGCCGGTAAAAAATATATGTTTGGCCGGTGAATTTTTTCATCTACCTGCCACCTTGGCCGGTGAGTCAAAAAGTTAATTTCGGACCCTGGCGCCAACCAGTGGTCTCTGAGTGCAGGGGGCACAGTGCTGCACTGTCTTAAGACACAACCCAGACAACGATGACACCGCTAACCGCTTCTGAGTAACATCTGCAGGAAGCAGGGTGAACGCCTCGTTCACTCTGCTTCCTGCTCGGTCTCTCTCTCTCTCTCCTCTTAGCTTCATCCTTCACCGTCCTCTTCCTCTTAGCCTCAGCCATTGTATCAAACAGAACAGAGCCGAGCTGACTGGATTCTTATTTTAACTTAAAAGTCGTACGCACTTCTCGCAAGATGACCTCAACCTGTTGCCATAGTTACATAGTGCAGAAAACAGGTGAAACCGAACACGTTGTGGACATGAGAGAGACACCTTTCTCACTGTTGAAATCCATTGTGCCATTAAATGGAACTTTGAAACTACTATTTTAAGATGGAAAAGTGACATATTGTTCCTTTAATTCATTCATTTAAGGGATGTCATCTGGGCCTCACTTTGGTTTCTGACATTTTTCTGAAGAAGTTGAGCAAAAGCACAGAACCGGATTGAACTGTTGCTTCAGTCCCGTCCCTACATTTCATTGTAAGCAGAGGAATAAACCACAGGAATGTGGTGGTTTAGTCCTATCTCCTTTAAATATACTGCACTGTTTATCTCGTGGAGGTCCAACACAGAGCTTTTTGTTTGAGCGGAAGTGCAGTCACTCTCTCCTGCTGAGGTCACACAGGGGTTACAGTGAATGTAACGTAATGTTAAAGTTCATCATTCAGGGTCTTTTAACACTTTCAGGGGTCGTTCAGTCACTCATTTTCTAAACTTATTTAACTTACAATTGGATTGCGGATCAAAATATTTTAATGTTCTCCTTTCAATGGATGAAATTCAAAAGGGTCTGCATCCTGAGAACGGACTCAATGAAACAAACAAACATACCCACAGCCTGACCCTGTTACACAACAGCATGTATCACCGAGCCTCTCTTCTTCAGAACTGTCCGGGTCCCCACAGGATTCAAAAAGGCCAAGACCTTACAAACACAAAATGACCTCACTTTTTACGCAATAAACCACCTCAGCCAATCACAGCCTGCTCTTAACTTTTTGCTTTTAACACAACATCCCCGCAAATCACAGCCAGCTTCCCACACACACACACACGTGCCAATCTTCAGCAGAGATTTCTGACCAATGAGGGAGTTTCTCTCTCCTTTGACTTTACTTCCTCGAGGGAGGGAAGAGAATTTCCAGTTTGAGTTTTTTTACACTCTCACTGTGGACACTTTTGGGGGGGGGGGACAGACATGAGACATGGACTGGGAGTTTTGGACTAAGCAGATGGACCAGGAGGTTTTGGTTGAAAATGGTGAGTTTGAGACTGTAGGAGAGCTGAGTTTGCTCTGATTCTGCACTCTGCTCTCTTTCTGTGAGTTTCCTTTAAATCCCTTTGAAGTCACATTTTAAATGCAGTTTGTCTTTGTTGTGTTTTGCCACATACCTTTACATTTACCTTTTGTTGAGGTGAGATGGTTCAGGACTCATGAGGCACTGGGTCATGCACGTCTGTACTGGTTCTCTGTGAGCATACAGCCGTGTAGGACGGTGTGTTTGATACACCTGAGTGAGTGTGGCTGTGTCTCCTACATACTTGTGTGTTTGGGGTCACAGAGGCTGACCGTTCAGCTGAGGACACACTGCGACACGGAGTCCTTCCACTAGTTTTTATTCTGTTGATTGATGGTAATATCGTTCTTATATATCCCTCTTTGATTATCAGGCGCTATGTTGAAGCTCTCTCTTTCAGATTTGTACCTGTTTCATAATGAAAATACACAAATGAACGCATGGAACGGCTGTGTTTCAGGTCTTTTCTGACTCTGTTTTTGCTCTCATGACTAAGGTGCAAAGTCCAGTCACACACAGACTCTCGGGTGCATTTTAACGGACTAAATCCACTCTAAATAGTTGTTGTGTTTTGATAGCACTGCCTTCAGTAAGTATGTAAAATAAATAGTTCTTAAAGAAACTTTTCCCTCTAGGGGTGAAAAATAAAAACATGTTGAAAATCATCCAAAGAAGAAAAAATCTAACCACACAAACGCTGGTAACATTTGACTACAGGTCATACTGCACGTCTTTCTGGAGGTGGTGGATTTTGAGGGTCTAGATTTTTTAAATGTGTTTATCATAGATGTTGGCATAACAAATTTAGTCTGGGTCCTTGTGGCACAAATTGTGGTCATCTAAAAAGGTTCTTGTGCTTTCACACTTGCAAAAAACGTGCAAAAATGTAATTGTCCAGGTGATCTGACTGACTGTGCATGAACGGTGCACTCTCCCTGTAATGAAACTGCTTCATTATGTTTTCTGTCGGCTTGTATGATCTCCCCCCGCTCTTTTGAAGCAGTGTCGTAAAGGCAACAAATTGTACTAATAGCGACGCACTCGGTTTGTTTGTCCTGTCATTCTTTTTGCATCGTGTTTCGACCCCCCTCCGTTGTCTCCTGCTGTCAGGGGGCAGACTGCCTGAAATGTTCACGTTAAAAATCGGTTTTAATTATCAGTCCCAAAAATCCCGTATCGGTCAAGATCAACCATTTTTTCCCCCGGTAGATTTCAGTCAAACTATGATGGATGGTCATGTGCAGGATGGTCAAACCCCTTCACTGAATCCCAGCATGCATTTCACTCTTTAATAACGTGCAACAAATCATTTTGCGTCCTTATAACGACAAAGTGTGCTCGCCGTCTCCAGCCACAGACTTGTTGCTAACACCTGCCTCGTCTAGCTACCGATACAAGTTACATTCCCAGCAGCTCACTCCTGCCTTGTGTGTCGTGTGATGTTGCGTAATCGCAGACACTTTTTGAAACAAAGTCTACAAACATGTTTTCATCACACTGAATGCTCCATAATATTCTCAAGTATTTACACTTCTGCTCAGTAGTTAAGGAAGTGGTGCTACTTTATTTTTTTAATATTTTAAAGACTTCCCTGTTCTCTCCTTATAATAAAAACAATAACTGTGGATGTGTTGAAATGTCCTGTAGTTATGCAATTTCTGCTTGATTCCAACTGTAAAAGATCCTGAGTTAGATTGTCTTCTTTGTTGGTGTCTCAGAGAGAAAGAGAAAGAGAGAGAGTGACTTTCACGCAGGACATTCTTGGAGCTAAGTGAGGTGTAAAACCAGTCCATCCTGTCAGCTCAGATGTTTGAATACTCCCTTTGTTATCAAAACAAATGCCTTCTTTACGCCTCCCACATCACCGTGCAGGAAAGGTGAGCTGCTGATTGTGGATGCTGAGATGTAGTCGACTCAGATTGGAGTAAATGTGAAGGCTTTTCTGTGAACGTGAGCGGCGTCTCTTTCTGCAAACTCGACTCGAACCACACTAAACAAAAAAAGGGAATGGTGGGAAAATGAGAGGAAGTACAGTCAGAGCCATTACCACTGAAAGCACCACGTTTGTATCATCTCTCCCATCCATCAACACTCAAAGTGAAAACACATTTGTATTTCTGCTGAGTCGATTGTTTCAGCCCCCATACTTACTGTCTCCACCATCAGCTCTGTCGTTGGCTCCACAAATCAAAAGCAGCTCGACTTCCTGTTTCCGCCTGGAACTGCCCCCTGATTGGTTCGTTGCTGCTTGTAGATATTGTTGCTTGACTGGAGCTCAGACGAGACGCTGCTGCCACGTACCCCGGCTCTCTCACAGCATTGTGTATCCTCTGCTTCAAACACTCAATAATCCTGTGTTTTTGAAGGCAACAGTCTTCAGTTTTACACAGTTTTGGTTTACAGTGCACATTCTCCTCCATTGTGTCTGCTCAGTCACAATAGAGTCAGCGATATTACTGAGTCTGCTCCTGCCAGCACTTTCTCAAGGCCTCTGTGTGAGTGCTGCTTATGCAAGACCTTTGCAAGATGCTGATGCTCCACTTTTTTTAATCACTCATGCAGCTTGAATGCAAAACATAAAAACTTGCATGCAACATTTGTAAGAATGAAAAGATCTTGCTCTTGACTTTTCTTTTTTTTCGCATTGTTTACATCATTCCTCAGGCTCAAACTTAAGTATAATCTTTATTTTGTTTTGCTACTTACACAAAGCACGTGCACTTCAAGGTTTAATAAACACTGTGGGCTGTGTGAGATATTGTCTTGTTATAAATGCTAGAGGATAACTTTGCAGATTGTAGATGTCAGGGTAGAGGTTGTTCCGGATAAACTGTATGTTTACATTAGCAGGAATGGTGTCACACTGGGCCTGCTGCTGTAGTAGATCACGTCAAATAAAATGTATGTGTGGGAACCACTACGGGAGTTCTGTATCGCTGAGTGTGCACGAGTTCACATGTGTGTCTTATTTATTCATTCACTGTCATAGGGTTCGACTGATATGTGCTTTTTTGGCCCAATACAGATATCAATAATAGGAATATATATATATAATGAAAAAAAGATGCTCCCTCAAAAGGAGATTAACTGTGCATGTATGTTTGACTCTCTGGAGAGTGATAATGCTTGTTGTAAACTCATATAGCGCCCTCTGCTGGTGAAAGATAACTGCTAGTTTAATACAATGAAACTCAAATTAAATGCTATTTAACTGGTGAATAAATCGAGTAATATCTGCGCTTATCGGAGATGAAATTAGCCGATATCGATAGTTACTTGATGTGCTAATATCGGCGGATAATATCAATTGGCTGATTAATCGATCAGGCTCGACTATGTTATGGATGTATGACCTCCTCCGCCCACATAAAGCTCAAGTCAAATCCATCTCACAAAACCGAATGAATTGAATTACTGAAATCAAAAAATGGCAGAAAACAAAAAAGCCAAAAGTACAGTTTGTTGAAGCATGAGGTTTGTGTTTATGTGAGTGACGGTGTTCATCTCTTGCCTTCTCTTCCAGGAGTTTACGAGGAGTACAACAGCACACCAGCAGGTATGAACGGTACGGGTCCCTCTAAACTGGTGGACCCACTGGAGGACCTGCTGCCTGGACTGGGCACCTACGAGGACTTCAACACCATCGACTGGGTCCGAGAGAAGAGCAAGGACAGAGACAGACACAGAGAGGTACGAAGATACGGGATGCTTGTGGCCGATACTGAGGAGGAAAACAATTCTGATACAGATATATCGGCTGATATCTTTCTTAGATCTTACTTAATGTTAAACACAATGAAGCTCAAATGAAATGTTTTTTGACTGATGACTAAATCAAGTAATATCTGCATATATCTGCTATAAAATGAGCCGATACTGATAGTCACTTGATAAGCTCATATCGGCCGATATTATCGTCTGGCTGATAAATCGGTCGAGCTCAAGTATGAAGGATAAAGTCCCTAAGAAAGATTTGTGTTTCAGCAGGAGTTTAGGGACATGAAGTACCATTAATACCTTGTAGAATGTAATATATGATACAGGAAATGAAATAATCTTCTATGATTGCTGTCACTTTCTAAAATGGATTTGTTTCTGTGTCTGTGCAGATCACAAATAAGAGCAGACAGTCGACGGTGGCTCTGCTGCACAGCGTCAGTGATGCCTTCTCCGGGTGGCTGCTCATGCTGCTGGTGGGACTCATGTCAGGTAATGTCCCATATTAATTGTGTTTTCTGACTGCTCTCCTTCATTTTGTCTCATCTACATCTAGTGGGAGTTTAAAATCATTAAGAGAACGATCAGAGACGGAGACAGACCAGAAACTTTTTTTTTCTTTGTCTGTTTACATTCTTTTTGTCCTGAACTCATCTCTCTCTCTCTCCCCCCTCTCTCTCTCCCCCCCTCTCTCTCTCTCTCCCTCTCTCTCTCTCTCTCTCCGTCTCCCAGGCGCTCTGGCCGGTGGCATCGACATCGCCGCCCACTGGCTGACGGACATGAAGGACGGCGTGTGCCTCATCGGCTTCTGGTTCAACCACGAGCACTGCTGCTGGACGTCCAACGAGACCACGTTCCAGGAGAGGGACCGCTGTCCACAGTGGCAGAGCTGGGGCGAGCTCATAACGGGGACATCAGACGTAAGAGACACGTCTGCTGCAGCGCTTCAAAACCAGTTAAACCCACACAGAGAATATCCATCCTTAGATACAAGCTTTGCTGATGTTTACAGGGAACTGAAGCTTTGTTTGTAAGAGGGAAGTCTGGACTACAAATGTCAACTTCCTGACTACAAATGTGCATGAAAATGAAGAACATTTCATGACATGACTCAGCACTCTCAGCTGAAGCCTGATGGTTTAGCTCCATCTACTGGTTGTAACGTGTCATAACACAGCAGAGCCAGGAGGCCACATGAATAATCAACGTGTGTGTGTGTGTGTGTGTGTGTGTGTGTGTGTGTGTGTGTGTGTGTGTGTGTGTGTGTGTGTGTGTGTGTGTGTGTGTGTGTGTGTGTGTGTGTGTGTGTGTGTGTGTGTGTGTGTGTGTGTGTGTGTGTGTGTGTGTGTGTGTGTGTGTGTGTGTGTGTGTGTGTGTGTGTGTGTGTGTGTGTGTGTGTGTGTGTGTGTGTGTGTGTGTGTGTGTGTGTGTGTGTGTGTGTGTGTGTGTGTGTGTGTGTGTGTGTGTGTGTGTGTGTGTGTGTGTGTGTGTGTGTGTGTGTGTGTGTGTGTGTGTGTTCCTGCAGGGTGCGTTTGCCTACATCATGAACTACCTGATGTACATCTTCTGGGCTCTGCTCTTCTCCTTCCTGGCCGTCACGCTGGTCAGGGCCTTCGCTCCTTACGCATGCGGCTCAGGAATACCAGAGGTAAAAAGCCCTGCTTTCTTTTTTATATCTAATAGTCCAACCTGTTTTATTCATGGACATCATTAACACAGGCTCTACAGTATCCCCACTGACATTCTCCATAAATACATGGCTCCAACTTTACTGTTAGAAATTGAAATACAAATTCTACAATCTTCTTTTTACTTTCATTTTCTGTCTTTCTTTAGCTTTTTATATTTATAGTTTAGACACATGTCGTCATCTTCTGCCCCTTCGTTTCATCCACACTACGTCCGTCTACACCGGTTTGTTTACGTCCACTCTCACAGCAGATTAACACATCAGAGAGATTTGATCAGAAAGCAAACAGAACAGGAACCTCTGTCTTCTCTCCTCTCCTGACATCAGTCTTTACTCTCTCCTCCTCTCTCAGTTTGTGTCTGAGGAAGTAAAAAGCTCAACATTTGTTTACACGATGAAAAAAAAAAGCCCAAACGGAGCAGAAACTGATTCATATATATTTACAGAGACGAACGCACAAACACAGCTCCTCCCTGCGTACATAAACTCTCTAACTTTCTTAGAAGTCGGATCCGGTCTCGTTGCTGAGAGGGTCAGACGCTATCAACCAGCCCACGCACTCCGGATTAACGGCTTCTTTAGAAGGAAAACATCTCCACTCTTCATTTTGTATAAATGTTTACACTCGCCCTTTCTCTCGGCTACACGCTCACACATGGCGGCTCCCTCGCTGACATAAACACATTATCACAAACGCGTCCTCATCGTCTTAACACACACTAATCCAGACAATCTTTGCCCCTCTCCCCTCCCTCTCTCTCTTGTCTGTGTCAGATTAAAACCATCCTGAGCGGCTTCATCATCCGCGGCTACCTGGGGAAGTGGACGCTCATCATTAAGACCATCACGCTGGTGCTGGCCGTCTCCTCGGGGCTCAGCTTGGGGAAGGAGGGCCCCCTGGTGCACGTGGCCTGCTGCTGCGCCAACATCCTGTGTCACCTGTTCACCAAGTACCGCAAGAACGAGGCCAAGCGGAGAGAGGTGAGCGTGTTAATGATGCTTTGTGTTCAGCAGTTTTTAAAGGCTTTATATGCGATTTTTTTTGATCCAGCAGATGTCGCCCTTGAGCACCAGCATGAAACCAAAACAACTTGCGCTGCATTGCTGTGTTAGCATGCTAATGCTAGTGATCTTTATAATGCTCGTATCTTCACACTGCATGTAAATTTACCTGAAATGAGCGTGATCTAGAAACACAGTTAAGCAGTGAGTACAGTATGTTATTCTTCTTTTCTCTAGTCCCTCAATTAAACAACTTTTATACACGAGGGGAGGAGTCAGCCGGCCGTCCCGACGATGTAAACAAAGTGAAGATAGGACTCTGAAACTCTGAAAACATCACAGACAGTGGGACTCGGGTGTTACACCCATTGTAGACAGTCATGACTCACAGAGTTATTTTCAGAGGATATACTTGATTTATACATTTAAGTGTGAAAAATCACAAATAAAGCCTTTAAGGGTTTGAGTCTCTTTGTGTACGTTGTAGAGAGCAGAAAATGGGAGATCTTAATTGGATAATGGCATTGAGGTGAAACAAGGAAGTCATGATTTGGAAATGTATGAAGGGAAAACCCACTAGGGACTTTTACTCTGCATCTTGACATATTTCCAATAATTATCAGTGATGTGAATCTTCTTATGGAGGAAAACAATTTTTTCAGTCTTTAAAGGAAACGTTTGACAGTTCTCCTCCTTTAGTCTCTGTCTGATATCTTCATGAAAAAAAACAAACGCAAAGAAAGAAAGAGAAGCACATGTACAGTCTTTTCTTTCTTAAACATTCACACTGATGTTTATTTGTTTGTTTGTGTGTGTAGGTGTTGTCAGCGGCAGCAGCAGTGGGCGTGTCCGTGGCCTTCGGCGCTCCAATAGGAGGAGTCCTGTTCAGTCTGGAGGAGGTGAGCACACGGTTTAATGACCTCTCTCTTTAATCAGAGACGTATTAAAAACCTCCTCCGTCTGCATGTGTGCAGGAAATCTGATGTAATATGAGACCTTTATATCCTCCACCATCATTCACTGTCTCCTCTCTCTGAGATAATGAAATGTAATCAGAGGGAAGGAGGAAGGAGAACCTCCAAATCACCGCTCGTTCTATCAGCCCAAGATAACAAACCCGTCTGAATTGCTTTTTAATTGCTTTCTTCTTCTTGTTTAATGTTTCTTGACGTGATGAAACTCGACGCTGAGAGCCGCCCAGCAAACTGGAAAATAATAAAACTGGATTGAACCTGCTGAGTTCTAACAACAGATTCACCATATACACCAATTTCAATAATAATAATAATAATATATTTTATTTAAAGGCGTCTTTCAAAACTCTGAAGGTCACCTTACAGAGCAGAGATAAAAACAACACAACGATAAAATTAACATTAAAAACACAAATGTACAGGATGTAAAGGAGTTATGAGAACGGGTGGAGAATGATCAGACTGAATATGAAAGTTTAAAAAAGATGTGTTTTGAGATGAGATTTGAAAATGGAGAGAGAGTCAGAGAGGTAAAGCGGAGCGAGGTTGTGGACGGTCCTTGAAGGTGAGGAGCAGAATTTTGAAGGTGATGCGATGTTTAACCGGGAGCCAATGAAGCTGCTGTAGGACAGGGGTGATGTAATTAACAGAGACTGTTCAATGGAGTAAAATAGAGGTTTTTTGAACGGTTTTACATTGACGACATGTCTTAGTTTTTGTAAAGAGGACTTTAGTATTTCAGTGTTTAGAGGAGGATAAATGAAGAATTTTCTCGAGGTAAAAACGCTGATTTGTTGCTGAATTTCTTTATTTTTCAGGGTGAAACATATTTGCAGGAGAATCTTTGTTTCTCTTCAGTAATGTAGGATATTTGTAATGCTTTGTCCTCCCTCTCTCCTCCCCTCCCCCCCTCCTCCTCTAGGTGAGTTATTACTTCCCTCTGAAGACACTGTGGCGTTCCTTCTTCGCCGCTCTGGTCGCCGCCTTCACCCTGCGCTCCATCAACCCGTTCGGGAACAGCCGCCTGGTGCTGTTCTACGTGGAGTTCCACGCGCCCTGGCACCTGGTGGAGCTGGCACCCTTCATCCTGCTGGGCATCTTCGGAGGCCTGTGGGGGGCGCTGTTCATCCGAGCCAACATCGCGTGGTGCAGGAGACGTACGTGTGAAACGACGCCGAGATAGTTTGTCATGAAAGCTTGATTTCCTTTCCTTTAAACGTGTTCCCATGTTCCCGATAACAGGTAAAACCACTCGCCTGGGTCACTACCCGGTCATCGAGGTGCTCGTGGTCGCGGCTCTGACCGCCGTGGTCGCCTACCCCAACAGCTACACCCGGATGAGCGGATCCGAGCTCATCTCGGAGCTCTTCAACGACTGCTCGCTGCTCGACTCGTCTCAGCTCTGCGGCTACAAGCAGGTCGGCTCAGGGCTCTCTCTCTCTTTCTCTCTCTCTCTCTCTCTCTGTGTGTGATTTTAGAAAAAACAAACCAATAAGTTCTAGTTGTTGTCATTTTTAGAATCATGAAGCATTTAATCTGATTTATCCATTTTGAGAGACGTATCACAAGACGTTCTTTTTCTCTAAATCCCTTTTTATTGCTTCTTTCATCTCATTTCCTCTCTCTCTCTCTCTCTCTTTTGTCTTCCCACCGTCTGAACTTCTTCACGCTCATTCCTTCCAGCCGACAAACACATCAGAAACAGGTGTGGGAAACAGCCTGGCCGACCGGCCGGCAGGAGAGGGGCTGTACACGGCTCTGTGGCAGCTCGCTCTGGCGTTAGTCTTCAAGATGATGATCACCGTGATCACCTTCGGCATGAAGGTTTGTCCAAACACAAAACACAAACAAGCTGTGTTTAAAGTATCTCTCATCTTTCCTGTGAACCCCCGTTCCTCATTTCATTCGCTGAATTCCATCACGTGACCTCCTCCTCGGCTCAGTCGGACGCTGACTCAACCTGTTGTGTTTCTGCTGAGTCACAGCAGCATGACTCAGCAGCATGTGGGCTCAGCGGACGGTCCAAGCCGTTCGTCTGACATGTTTATGAAGGGAGATTCTTCTCCAGATGAGGGCAGAGTTTGTGTTTAATGACCGAAGCTTCAAACTGTGCGACGGCTCATCAGTGTCATGAATGAATTATTCTTCAAAGATGATGAGAAACATCAGTGGCAGTGTTTCCCCTACCATTATATTAGGGGGGAAAAGGACAGCTGTCATTAAAAGTAACGCATGAACAGCAAAGATTCCTTCAAGTGTTTGTGTCGGCGTGTCCCCCCCACCCCCCCAACGCTGTAAACCTAGGGGAAACACTGAGTGGTGAGGCAGAGGCAAGTGTTTTTCTTCTGATTACTTTAAGATGGGAGGTGAAGTTAGTTGTAATTTATTCAGCTTGTTTAGTTTTTTCCTCTCTCCTACTTCCTGGATATAAATGATAGGAGTTAAATTAGTTAAACAGCCGAGGCTCATTCATTATCTCAGATAAAAAAAATTCCCTCCAGGTTCCCTCGGGTCTCTTCATCCCCAGCATGGCTGTCGGAGCGATCGCTGGCAGGCTGCTCGGCGTCGGCATGGAGCAGCTGGCCTACTACAACCACGACTCGTTCATCTTCAAAGGGTGGTGCTCACCGGGACAAGACTGCATCACTCCCGGGCTCTACGCCATGGTGGGGGCCGCGGCGTGTTTAGGTGAGACGTGTGTGTGTGTGTGTGTGTGTGTGATAGATCTGAACCTGAATCTCTTCATCTATAAGTTGATCTACTGACTAAAAACAGACCACACAACCAAACAGTTCTAGTGGAGGTCTGACCTTTATTCAAGACTTGTCAACATTAACCCTCTGAAGTGTTTCCCTGAGCACGTACAACAACTGGCATACAGAAGGATTACGACAACGTGTTCAGTCTTGAGTTGTAAATGTTTTTCTGATGCCTGTTGAGCAGCTGGATGAGTGTGGGGGAGAGGGGCATCTGGAAGATGACTGGAAATTTCAGGAGAGAATTTCTCAGAGATCTTACGTCACTGACATCAAATTTTTATTTCCAAAAAAGTGAAGTCAAACAAACAAGCGGATTAGCTAACTGGTTCAGATAGAAGTGACTGTACCCGACCTAAAAAGCCTCTGCATGTTTCTAATAAGCTCCACGAGCAGAAACGTGCTCAAACTAGGATCAATATTGGAGATGCTTTTGAAAAATGGAGAGAGGTTAGAACACAGAAAGGTTTACAGACCCATGCAGAGCTGGATAAACACTGAAGCTTCAGAGTCTGCAACATGGCAACCTGTGTGAGCGTCGACTCTAGAGAGGAGGGGGGCGGGGGGGAGACAGCTCTCTACAATGTTTAGAATCTGGACTGCAGTACCCACTTTAACCACTAGGTGTCAGAGTTACATATTGCTCCTTTAATTAACCTCCTGAGGTTTTTTTTTTTTTTGCTTATTTTAAAGCCGAAGATTGAATTTTCCCAACACAACAACAACAACAGCAACACACAGTGATGGGTTGATAAACTGGTACTTCCCAGGGACACAATAAATCAGAAATATTTATTTATTTATTTATTTATTGTTCCTCATTCAGGAAGCTTTTTCTGGCAGTGTGGAACTTTCCCATCACTTCTCCTCTCTCTCTCTCTCTCTCTCTCCGTCACATTAGAAACAAATGTTCAAATTCATATCAGCTCTTTTGTTGCAGTTCAACATGCCAACGCAGACACAGTTTTTCCCACATCTCCTGTGTGGTATCAAGACTTCCAGACATGTTGATGGGAGACGAGAACACAGCGTTTGTTTTCACCTCGTTTTACTTTCGAGTTCACTCATCAGAGAGCGAGTAAACAAAGATCAGAAAGTGTTCGGTGTAAAAACCAGATGAGGCGCTTCATTCTCACCATGAGGAGAAGATTTTTATCTGTAAAAACTGGAACAGTCAGATAAAGCTTTCTTTGTCTCTGAAATATTTATAGATATTTGTCAAACTTTGTACATATTAAAGCACGTGTCATGTTCTTATAAA
>NC_083634.1:17637643-17657643 GCF_963584025.1 Labrus mixtus | reverse complement strand
ACACATTGAATAGGATCCGTCATGACTCTTCCTCACAATATGTTTCACTCTGCTCCCCTTTGAAAGACGGTGGAGTTATAGAAGAATGCTCATAGTGGAAGGAACTAAGAATAGAACCTGAAAAGTCTCGTCTCTGGTCAGACTAACGGACTGAAGTCAGCACACAGGCGCCACAAAGTCCAATCAATGTCGTATTTTTCTAATTTTAATTTGGCCTTTAAAGGCTTTATATGTGATTTTTCACACTTAAATGTAGAAATCAAGTATCTCCTCTGAAAATAACTCTGTGAGTCATGACTGTCTACAATGGGTGTAACACCCGAGTCCCACTGTCTGTGATGCTTTCAGAGTTTTCAGAGTCCTATCTTCACTTTGTTTACATCGCCCGGACGGCCGGCTGACTCCTCCCCTCGTGTATAAAAGTTGTTTAATTGAGGGACTAGAGAAAAGAAGAATAACATACTGTACTCACTGATTCACTGTGTTTCTAGATCACGCTCATTTCAGGTAAATTTACATGCAGCGTGAAGATACGAGCATAATAAAGATCGCTAGCATTAGCATGCTAACACAACAATGCAGCGCGAGTTGTTTTGGTTTCAGGCTGGTGCTCAACGGCGACATCTGCTGGATCAAAAAATCGGATATAAAGCCTTTAAAGAACATCTGTAATGAAACGGGGGGAGGGGCGAGGGACATGTGGGCACAGGATGGGAAGGGGGAGCTGAGGGATGCAGGGGGTGTGTCTGAAGAGAGCATTGTTTTGATCTGAAAATCTGCTCTTGAACTTGCATAGTAAGTTAACAATTTAACAGATTAAATATGTTCATAAAGTGAATTAAAAGTTGTAAAACACAGCTCGCTTGAGCTGTAGAATTGTAGAATTAATTTTCTACAATATGTAGAATTTTATTAGAATGTTTACATTGAAATATCTAAATTAATTTAAAAAAAATAAAAATGACTAAACCCATGTTGACTACTTACGTTACCTCAAATACTTCCAACAGTTTTCAAAGCCGGAGAAATCTGTAATTTTATAGTTGTAACAGGAGGTGTGTTGTCGTAGCAGCCGCAGACTTGTTTATCGTTGCCATGGAAACTGCGGATCTTACATCAAAGGGTTGCTGCATGAAGAAGCGGTAACTGCTACTGAAAGCTGCTAAAACATCAAGTGAATTATACTCGCACGCATTAGCTCGTCTGTAAAGCAGAGAGAATCACTCCCGTGATTCCCCGCTAGCCTCAACGTCATCTTTTGCGATTCTTTTGATTGCGAGCCCCCTGGTGGTGGAATTTACATACTGCACGGGTTAAAGTGTGAGTAATGTAGAAACAACAGTCGGCTTTTTAGAGCAGAAATTACATTTATTTTATTGACCTTTTAAGACGTAATTATGCTTGGAATAACTTCCTCTGCGTTTTCTTTCTTTAATCATTTGGAGGATATGTGCTTGAACTTTACCACAATGAATATTTCCCACTTTATTTCCGCTTGCAGCACGACCACGAGTCCATTAATCATAAAGTTACTGCTGTCTCACGACTGCTCAGGTGGTGACTGCAAAGGGGGAAAAAACGTTTCCAGCATTGTTCTTGTCTGGAAATCTAAAACTGTATTTATTATGTTGTTTTGCTGCTGGGAGCGTTGCCAGCGTTGTGTTTCCTCCTGAATTTATCAGAGCGTGTCCTCGATCTTCCACCTAAGTATACCCGGCCACGCTGCTTCTACTGTGGTGAATTTGTTGAAATGATGCGGCGTGCAAGCGGGGCCGGTCTACTCAGGATGCATTGGCGGGGTTTTTACACTGAAAATCACTGATCAGCTGGAAATCTGTCGCTGTTGTGTTTCCCTTTGTGTCTCTCTAAACCAACCAAAAATTAAACCCCTCCCCCCCTCTCAATATCTATTTCTTCATCTGCTATCTCTACCTTTTTATTTTCGAGCTTTACCTTTAAGAATTCAGCATTACTCAGCGAATTCTCGGCTCGTTTTGAACTATGAAGCTGTCTGGTAACGGCAAACTTCGAGGATCAGTGTGTTGGTGTTTGCTAGCGGGGTTGTTGCAGGTGTGAAACTATCGATCCAGCTGTTGTCCTCTGAGCGATTGAATGTGTTTAAGTGTGTGTGTGTGTGTGCTGTGTGTGCTGTGTTTACTGATGTGATTTAAATGGGATCTGGTCGGACCGCATCTCCGACATGATGCCTTTATCGATCCCTGCGGCGAAACTTCAGGCTCTCTCCCCTCCGTCTGCTCTGAGGTCAGATATAAGAGCTAGTCGTAATGAGTTCAGCGCCTTGCTCGGAGGCACTTCAGTGCTGTACGCTCACAGATGTGAAGGATTTAACAGCGACGTCAGCGGAGGATGAGATGTTGGCGATTGAAGCGTCCTCTCTCTCTCTCTTTGTCTCTCTGCTGCTCGGCAGACGGCTTGGATTTCACTCAACTTTCAGTTCCTCACTTCCTGTGAGCAGAAGCAGGGTCTCATATAGACAGGAAAGAGCTCAAAACATTTGGTTTCTTTTATTTAGGAGTACAAGTTTGTTGCAGCAGCAGAGATATTTTGATTTAGGATGTTTTTCTTAAAGGCTTAATCTGTGTTTTTTCTCACTTAAATGTAATAGACATCAAGTATCTCCTCTGAAAATAACTCTGTGAGTCATGACTGTCTACAATGGGTGTAACACCCGAGTCCCACTGTCTGTGATGTTTTCAGAGTTTTCAGAGTCCTATCTTCAGTTTGTTGACATCGCCCGGACGGCCGGCTGACTCCTCCCCTCGTGTATAAAAGTTGTTTAATTGAGGGACTAGAGAAAAGAAGAATAACATACTGTACTCACTGCTTAACTGTGTTTCTAGATCACGCTCATTTCAGGTAAATTTACATGCAGTGTGAAGATACAAGCATAATAAAGATCGCTAGCATTAGCATGCTAACACAAACAATGCAGCGGGAGTTGTTTTGGTTTCATGCTGGTGCTCAAGGGCGACATCTGCTGGATCAAAGAATCGTATATAAAGCCTTTAAATGGAATAAATCTTTCTGGTCTCTCATGGCATGTTGTCCGGGGAAAGCCCGAGTTGTATTTGGTCTGTGTAAGAATTATATGATGGGAAACATGACGGACTGCCTCAAGGGAAACACACACACACACATTGACAACATGCACACACACACAAAACCACCCATTCTTTGGGATAACTGCTCCCTCTGTAGCTTGAGAAGACGGTAATGATGTAACATGAACAAAGTGACTTTCTATTTCAGTCTCCTCTCACACTCACATTTGCGATCAGAGACGTGGATTACCTCAACATAATTTATCCTGAAACAACCTAGCTCTCCCTGTAAAGGTGTAATATGTAGAATGTATCTCTACTATTTCCAGCAGGCGAAAAGTTTTGACGAAAAGTTAACAGATGGAGTCCGCAACTACCCGCACTACGATGTGTCGTTAGCGTGGCATAGCAACAAACATGCGCGCCAAAATAGAGCGCCACAGGAATGAGTCCTAAAACCCGGACGTAAGTTAGCATTTGAGCGCCATGGGGTCTAACGTCTAAAAGTCAACGGGGATTTTGAATGTGTTTGTGGTTAGACGCCTGAAATAAGGTCTGTGGTTAACACAAGCTGAAGAGATGTTGGTGTTTTGTTAGACCACATAAACTACGTTAGGTAATACCTCCACTTGTGAAGTTTGAAGTTTTTACTCGTCTTTAAAAAGGCGGTTGCTAACAAGTGGCTAAATGTGACTACAGCGGTCGTCGGGGACATTAAACGTCATCACGCCGGACACAGAGGGCGGGAACTCTCTCACTAGTCGGAGATGTCTCCTGTAGGTTTAATCTTTAGGTTAAGGTGAATATTATGTTAGTGAACTATTTATTAAACTACGTGGATTAGTTTATCGGAGATCGTCTGAAGCGTAACGCTAGTGACGTCACAATCATCCGACCGTGGTGTAGTTAGCTTGTAGCATAACGTTAGCTTTTTACTTCTGCCGGACACATTAGCGCTTCAAACATCATAAAAACGGCGTTCATCTGTGAAGATTATCCTGCTGAACAAAACGCCTACACTTCAGAAACGTGTGTTTGCCACAGAGATTATTTTCTGCAATGATCCAAAATCCAACTCAAACATCCCATAGGAGAATTCTCGTTAGACGCCATGGCGATGCTACTTCCGGGTTGGCCTACAAAAATTACATCATATGGTTTGTTCTCTATAGCTGGCGACAGATCATCTCTACTTGATTGTCTGTGGTGCTCCCTCTAGAGGAATCCTCCAGTAACACATGTGGTACAGAGGCAAGATTGTGAACATTACGTTAACGAAGCAGCAGGTTGTCTACGCGTATGCTAGGTTCAAGTTTATTTGAGGCTACATGAGGAAAGGGAAACTGTTTCTGTGATAAAAAGGTCATCTGAATTATACTCGGATACATCGTCGGTAAACATATTCTCTTCCTCAGGTCGGTTTCGCCCGTTCGTCTTGACTACAGTCGACTGTTTGTTTTCATCGGGGGTGGGGCGGAGCACTTCCATGATTCCCCGCCAGCCTCGACGTCATCTTTTGTTGTTATTTTGATCACGTACTGTGCGTTTAACATATTCTTGGGATATGTGTCAAAGAGGGCAGTAGAATAAAGCTACTTTATTTGTATTTTGATGGTTTTCTCATTGTAGCATGTAGCTTGTTAGCTTAAGTTAGCTTGATGTTTTGTGGATTGTTTGAGCTGAGCTGAGGCGTTTCAGAATTCTATAATAGATTATTTCCAGCGGATAATCCAACCTTTGCCCAGTTTAAGTCTGAAGAGCTCTTTGTGTCTTTCTGGTTTGTGTGTCAGTGGACCCACCTCCCCAGTTTAAACTGGGACAATGTGACACATCACGTCTCAGCTTTAATGTGACCTGTCTCTTCCTGCATTCCTCCCCCGAGAGATGAGACCCTCCTGTCCAGTAACCCGCACCAGTAGACCCACTTCAGCGTGTTTGTGTGACTGTGTGTGTGTGTGACTGTGTGTGTGTGTGTGTTTGTGTGTGTGTGTGTGTGTGTGTGTGTGTGTGTGTGTGTGAATGTCAGGTCACATGGTTCTGCCGGATGACTTGTTGCAATCGTGCTGAGGCCGACACATTTAATTGTGAGAGACCCGGCCGTAGAGGGGCACGAGGAGGGTTCTCACAACACACACACACACACACACACACACACACACACACACACACACACACACACACACACACACACACACACACACACACACACACACACACACACACAGTGAAAGGCTGAATGGTGTTCAGAAACATTGCATTCATTCTGTGGCTGACCTGTTTATTCACCGCATTAGCACAGCACAGAATGGAGAGGAATTTTAACGCTTTTTTGTGCAGATTTTGAATAACTTTAGAAATAAATCAGTCAAGTTTTTGTGTCTCTTTTTCCACGTTTCAGCCCTTTACCTGAAAAACAAACGTCTGAGAGTGAACACCAGCAGTACACATTACTCTCTGACCACGTCTTCAACCGTAGCGTTTATTGATCCCTGTGGTGAAACTGGGATCCCTCTATCCTCCATGTACAGAGACATCAAGTGTAAAGGCCTGACTTCTCCTTCCTGCCTTGCTCGGAGGCCCGTCAGTAGAATGTGTGCTCAACGGATTTAAACGCTTAACAATTAACAGACGGAAAATGATTACAAGATCTATAAGTTTCTTTTGTTCATATCTTTTATGATAGCAGGGGGAAGACACATCAAACAGACATGGCTGCTGTTGCCATGGTGATTTCAGCCGCTGTCTGCCAGTTTTTCGCATGCAAATCAGGAACCAAAAAAAAAAAAAAAAAAGCCCTGGAGATTTGGCTCTTCTTTCAGCGTGCATGTGCGTGCAGTTGTAAGACTATAATTTCAAACATATCAGGAGTTCATCTGACAGGACGGGAGCAGCTGATCGGGCTGAGACCGGCCCTCGTGTCCCCCCCCCTAAACAACAGTAGTGGTCTGCAAGCCGACCCGAGCCCTACGGAACCCGAGGCCCGACCTCGGGCTAGGGCCGGGGTAGGGTTTTGATCTACACAATAATCGTGGCTTGCGTCTGGCTCTCGTCTCTGCGCGGGTCAGTGACACCCAGGCTTTTCCATTAATGTATTTATTTTTCATTCATTGAAGAAACAAAACAGATACATGCAAACATAAAATCTCAAATCCTGAATGAAAAGGCGCAGAAAGAAGAAGAATCTTACATAATCTGCCCCTCTTTCAGAAGATAATAATTAACAAAACACATAATTCAATACGTTTTGATCGGCTGTATTACTCGTGTGACATCCAGCCAATCAGATAGTGTTGTGGGCGGGACATTAGGTGAGACAGGGGGTGTTAGGGAAAGCAGACCCAGAGGGAAAGACACACACACACACACACACACACACACGTCGTAATTGATGAATTTTGTAGGTGATCGGGAAAATAAAACGCCACCCAAATGCCGAGTATCAGCCACCCCTACATCCTGGGGTTTTTCCCTTTTAGATCCGGGTTTTGCACCCTCGACCGACACTTTTTCATACCATCAAGTAAAAACTAACCCTCCCTCTATTATCGTTTGTTCTGACTGTTATCTAACAGAACACGGTTATAGAAGCACAGAGGAAGTAATCTCTTTGTGTTCATGTCAGTGTATCACTGAATGAGGACTTAGCTCGCCGTGTTGTTTTGTAAATCCAACCCATGTGACGCACAAGTAGATGCAAAAAAAAACAAAAAAAACAAATGGAACTAATGAATTGCAAATACTACGAGTATCAGGAAAGTGTCAGTGTGGCTTTGGTTTGCTTGTTCTCCATGTTTTATTCAGCGTTTATTGAAATGGCTGTTTCATAACACTCCATGGGGCTAAGAGGTTCAGTAGATAAACACACACACACACACACACACACACACACACCTCCTCGCACGCTGGAGACAATGCAGTTACTCAGATCTCTTGCAGAACTTCATTACCCGAATGTAAACTCTCTCAGCTGCTGTGATAGCTTTATTATCATACTTCCAAAGAAACCATGACAACATCTCCGCAGAGCCCGCTGCTTCTCCAAAAAAAAAGAGGAAGGAAGTGTAAAAATCTCTCCCCTCCTCTGTCGCTCCGTTTTGCATAATTTTGTTTTTAGGGAGGATTAGCGCAAAAAGAGGGGGAGGGGGGATGTGCCATCGTAATTGTGATCATTTGGTACAATGGCAGCTCACCCAAGAGCATCAACAAACACAGACTTCAAAGAGCGAGTGAAGCTGGAGCAAGGCGACGGGATGGGGGAATAAGGGAGATGGGAAGTTTTAAGGATGGAGGAAAGGAGGCCAGACGGAAGCCAGAGAGTGTGTGTGTGTGTGTGTGTGTGTGTGTGTGTGTGTGTGTGTGTGTGGGGGGGGGGGGGTTAAAATGTTGTCTCTCCGTGAGGTTTTGAAAAAAAAAAACATCAAACAAAATCGTTTCTCCCGCCGTTTTGGAGACATCAAACGAAACACAGCAGCTTTATTTTTTTAGAACCTGATTTTTTTCAAACATTTTTTTTTTTTTTTTTTTAAACGTATGCCTGCTTTGTTCTCTTCATTCGCTGACGTTTGTCATACGACCAGGCGCAGAGCTTCCCGCGCCTGCAGAGTGAAACCAGAGTAATCCTGACTCAGAATAAAACATTATCTGTGTTTCGCCGTGTTGGCTCAGGCTGCTGTTTTCATAGCTGTGTGCTCAGCGACACCCAGTCAGGACGTGGATTTACAACACATACTCCTCTTTTACATCCACTTTCAGGCTGTTTTTGTGAACCCTTCCAGAGAAGGAGTGATGATCGTTGAATTCTTCCAAACTCCAGAGAGGTGAACTCTTTTTATCCTTTAGTGCCAACGTCCATATACACTATGTTTTTGTCAACAGGATTAATGAAAGCCTTACTCTGCAAGTTCCAGAGCAGATTTTCAGATCAAAACAATGCTCTCTTCAGACACACCTCCTGCATCCCTCAGCTCCCTCGCCCCTCCCCCCCTGTTTCATTACAGATGTTCTTTAAATTTTCTTTGTTCTTTATATGCGATTTTTTGATCCAGCAGATGTCGCCCTTGAGCACCAGCATGAAACCAAAACAAACTTGCGGTGCATTGTTGTGTTAGCATGCTAATGCTAGCGATCTTTATTATACTCGTATCTTCACACTGCATGTAAATTTACCTGAAATGAGCGTGATCTAGAAACACAGTTAAGCAGTGAGTACAGTATGTTATTCTTCTTTTCTCTAGTCCCTCAATTAAAGAACTTTTATACGCGAGGGGAGGAGTCAGCCGGCCGTCCCGGCGATGTAAACAAAGTGAAGATAGAAAACATCACAGACAGTGGGACTCGGGTGTTACACCCATTGTAGACAGTCATGACTCACAGAGTTATTTTCAGAGGATATACTTGATTTCTATTATATTCAAATGTGAAAAATTGCGTATAAAGCCTTTAAAGGCCCTGACACACCAAGGAGATCGTCGGCCGTCGGTCCTAGTTGGACCATCGGTGAGTGGTCGTCGCTGTATCCGGCTCCGTCGCTACCCGTCCGCCTTGTTTTGGTCGATTCTACATTCCTCTTCAGGTTTACTTCAACCAAACATGTCCAGCATTTATTGCTCACACTTTCATTCAGTACTGTGCTAATGTTCCTGAGGCTCTTGCCAATGAAAACCCTTCATATACATAATTGTATATCATGTCACATTAGCTCATTTATGCAGAACATGGCAACCTCTTGCGGTTGCATTAGAGGACACAACTCGGCCCCTCATGCTGTACATCATCTAATTATATCATCATGAAGAATCAGTGCCAGTCATTTCCATTAGTTACTGTAGACGGCTGATTATCTGTGATTATACGGGGCCGTCCTGTGGAGCAGCGGGGGAGGGGTGACTATGAGAAGATGGAAGGAGGGAGGCTAACCTTTCTCTGAGCAGACAGCCCAGTCGGAGACGTTTCTGTGTGTGTGTGTGTGTGTGTGTCTGTGGTCGTATGTGTGTGTAGTTAAGGATGTACGTCCAAGCAGACGGGGCAGTAATAGCATTAGCTTACGCTCACTCGACCGCCTGTAGTAACGATAAGTTTGGTTAAGGACAGTAATTAATACCGTCTCCCTCTGTTTTATCCGTCTGTTTAAGAGCAGACAAAGTCTATCAGCATGCGACCCCCCCTGTGGAGATATTCGTTTCCAATTGGGGGCGGGGGTGGGGATGACGGGCAGCTTTGGATCAGAGGGTATAAAGTCGCATCTGATTACAACTGTAATTATAGCCACAGCCGTCAAAACATGAGCAGGAGCGGCAGAGACAGGACAGTAGGACGAGGACGATGAAGAAATGTGTGAAGAGAGTCATCATTGGACGGCTTCCCAGTCGTCACATTCATCGTGTCAGCTTGTAACCTACCTGCAGTGAGTGTAAAAGAGACCCTGTGGTAAGAAAAAAACATGTATCCTGTGATGGAAACATCCAAGGTTTATTTGTCATTAAGACACTGTGACCGGTCAGTTAGAAGTCTTTGACATTCAGTTGCATATTTCACCACCAATGACTACTGCAGACCATATTTTATCATGCCACTGCCTTGATGGAACTATAAAAATAGGGACATTTTTTGATAAATCCGAAAAATCAATTGTTGTGGGCTGGACAAACTTAAACTATCAAAGGGATGTTCAGGGATTTTCCGCCTATCGCCAGTTTAAAGCAGAAGAATGATAGCATCATGAAACACCCAAAAGTTGACTTAAACATACTACAATTCAACTCGGAAGGCAGAGAGGGAAGGAAATACCCCAATGGTAGTTTTATACATTTACTGTAGAACTGTAGGAGTGACATAGTGGCACAGTTGTTGGCACTGTTGCTACAAATCTGCGAGCCTGTCGTGGCCATCTTGAATGTCCTCCCACCTGCTGCTTCCTCCAACAGTCCAAACACTTATAGGTTAGGGTTTCCTGTAGATTATAAATTGGTGGCCAAGGCATTCCCCACTTTTCGCCCAATGACAACTGCAATCATTTCGAAGGATAGGCTGTATGGATAATGGATGTACTCCATTAGCTACCAAACCATACCATGCCTGCCAGCTGAAAATGAAGCTGCAGTCGCTTAGCTTAGCAAAGAGATCAAATAAGATTAAAAACAGCTAGCCATGCTACATCCACATTTTTCGCACTTTGGACGCTGGGGCCTGAAAACGCTGAACTGCATTGGTTTTGTGTAGAAAATGGGGCGCTGCTGGCGCGAAGAAATGTGGCGTCGGTGGACACAGGGCCTTGTTCAAAGCTTTATTGGCGAGATCACTGACTTCCTGGAGTCTTATTCTTCTGGCTGGCGCTTTATAATTATTAAACAGGTATGAGGGTGAAATTGATCTTCTTGTTTAGCTCTCGACAAGAATGGATTGAAGTGTATTTCCTTAAATATCCTAGTATTCCTGTGAACAAGAACTGATTGGAGCGGCTATGAAGAAACCCAAACTGACAATCTAACTTTGACCAATGACAGTCCGAGCAGTAACCAGAATTGTTCTGTGCTATTTTGATCGAAAAAACCCTCAAAGAGTTTCAACGTTTAAAGACGGAAGTGACAAAGATGTAACCAACGCCTCGGCTTCAGAAAATGTATAAATCAAAGCAGCTTTGTCTTGACAACTAACCGTTGACAGAGTAACTTTTTCATCTCCATGAATCTTTGATCCAAAGTGAAACCTCACAGAGTTTGACTCCTTGAACCGTCAGAGGAGATTCTCTGTTTTCATTCCTCCACCCTACACTCTCCTGTGTTGCGCAAAGTGAAGGTGTCAGACGGCGATAAATTCCCGAGGTAACCTACTTAAAATTTAAGGTTTCTGGTTTTCCGGCAACTCCCCCCCCCTTCAGCTTATTTCTTGTCCCCTCTCCTCCTCCTCGTCTCTCTCTCCGTCTGTCTGTCTCTTTCTCTCCATCCGCTCTCTTTCATACTATTTTCAGCTGTGGCGACAAGTTCCACTTTTTGAGCGGAAGAGAGGATTCCTTAGCACGTTGCCGTGACAACGTTCCCACAGCTTCCCCCCCCCCGACACACTTTTGGCTCGCCTTTTCTCCTGCTCGTAATCTTGTTAAATTTTTGATTTCTCTCCGTCGGCTGCTCAATCGAGAAAGTCTAAAGATGATTACATTTAGATCTATGAATCTTTTTATGCCTTTATTTTAGAGATAGGAGGGTGGAGAGTCAGAAACCACAGAGAGAGAGAGAGTGGGACCAACATGCGGGGAAGGAGCCACGGGTCGGATTCGAACCGTGCTCTGCATAAATGAGCTAATGTGACATGATACACAATTCACTTAGCAGACTCTTTTATCCAAAGTGACGTACATCAGAGAGTAAGAACAACACAAGCAAGGATCTAGAAAAAAGGGAACAATGTCAGTAAGAGCAAACGATCAGCTTTGAGTCTGATTGGACACACAGGTGCTGACAGGAAGTGACCAGAGGCAAAGCACAACATTGAGGGCAGTTCTTGAGAGCTCTAATCAGTATAGAAACCATCTTATAAGTCGTCGTTATCAAACAAAAACCATCGTCATTACCATCATCATCATCAATAATATGGAGACCATCATCATTAAGTTAGTAGGTATTCATGAAAGAGCTGGGTCTTTAGCTTTTTCTTAAAGGTGCAGAGGATGTGTATAAGAACATTAGCGCAGTACTGTAGCTTTTCTGAATGAACGTTTGTCCTCTGGTCACATTTCAGACCACCAAAAGTGTATCTCAGTCACTTTGTGTCCAATTAAAGACCTGACTCCATACTTGTTTTCCGCTCGCCAGTATGTGAAAAGATAATTCTCTTTGTGTGTCTACCTTAGTTCCTTTGCCTTCATTGTTTTTACATCAGGTGTGCAGAGCATCACTTTGCCCTGCAGCCGACCCGAAAGAGTCCGTGTGAGGAGACTGAAGGGCCTCCGGGTCGAAACACAACTTTAGTGTGGCATACACGTAATGCATAAACCTACATCACAAACCCCGGGGGTTAAGTGGCCTCTACAACTGGTCTACACTCTGACATCTCACGCGCACACACACACACACACACACACACACACACACACACACCTACAGATCCAAACACTGATGGGAAATACCCATTCTTTGTTGGCCTCAGAGTAATTCACCTTTTGTTATATATTCATGACATCAGGAAGAGATGGAGGGAATATCCAGAGAAGAGGAAAAAGCGGACTAGTGTGTGTGTGTGTGTGTGTGGGGGGGGGTGTGTCTGACAGATGAATCCAATAAAAGATGAAGAGCAGCGATCGAGGCGGCGGTGGCGTATGAGGACGAGCGCGCATGTTTTATTAAAGAGCCGTGGTGTTAGATTATTTACAACAGCTGGAGGAAAGGTTTTATATTGGCTCTCTCACACACACACACACACACACACACACACAAGCTCGATCACACTCTAAAGACACAATCGGAGGTGGATTGTGTAATTGGATGTCAGAAGCCGTTAGAGGGAGAAGGCGCAGGAGAGCGAGAGAGGGAGACGTAAAGGGGACGAACGAGTCACTTATCATTAAACTTGTGCGTGTTTGGGTTTCGGCCTGGATAAACAAATGAAGGAGCACGCTACACATCCGATGCATTCTTAAGAGTGTAGATCAGTGCAGAATTGACGCAACAGATTGGTGATAGCACGCTAACGCACATCCAGGCGATACATTCATGTGTTTTTTTTGTTTACCTCTTCCCGTTCCTTTCATGGCGTGCATTTTCATTGTGGCAGCGTGCGAGAGAGCTTGAGGATGGCACGTTTCCAGAGCACTGACCTGATAACACACACCTCCCACATTCACACACAATGAGAAATCGTGCCTACTTTGATTCTGAAGCGCATAGACACACACGTCACGTGCACACGGTCCCGTCCTAACACACTCGCACACAACATCGTGGCCCAAAAATAACAAGCGTGTCCCACATAGAGCGAGTTCAGTCCAAAGTGAGAGGAGCCGAGCGCTCTCCTCACGTGTCGGGAGTCTCTCGCACACTTTTTTTGCACAACTTCTTGTCCTCAATTTCTCTCCCTCTCTCCCTCCGTTGTCGCTCACATTCACTTGCTTCAGGGAGCAAAGCGCAGGTTCAGTCACGGCAGGATCCCGTTTCTGGTCCAAAGATTTGTCAAAAATGTTCTTTATAGTTTAGCCCCACGCAGACTTCCTGTTCATGGTTTCCTTTTACGTCCCTGTGGCATCTTGCCTTCACTGTGAATGTCAAAGAGCTGAAATGGAAGGGACGTAGTGATCCCCCCCTTTGTACCGCCTTCAGAGGAAGTGACAGAGGCGCGGCCGGCGCAACCAGTGGGGGAGAATGGTGCTGTGTGTGCGCGTGTCAGAATGTGTGTATGTGAAGTACCTGTTGTTCCTCTACATGTCGTGCTGTTAGAATTAGAATTCACAGACTGGAACACTAATATTATGCCGTTGTGGAATATATGTAAATGTACAAAGACTTAATGATGGCTGAGCTTTGTTACGACGCTGCCGCGGAAACTCTTAAAGGGGATATTGTAATCCAACTCGTAGTCAGTAACATATTTCGGCTTAAAGGTCCCATATTCTTCTTTTTCTGGTTTTATATGCTCTTTAGTGTGTTTTCAAAGTGTCCTGTGCATGTTTAGGCACATCTATGTGCAAAAATTCAATTCTTCTCCTACGTCCTCCTGTTAGCTGTAGCATTAGCTGCATGTAACGCTCGGTTCTAGCCCCCCTCGATAAAAATGTGTCAGTGTGAGCTCACTGATCTAAGCCCATTGGCTCGTTGTGGCCCTGCAGCTCATGTTGACATTTCCGAGAAGCGTGCTGAGCAACTGACCAATAAGGACAGAGCGGATCGGCAGACCAATCAGAGCAGACTTGGCCCACGTGGGGTCTAACAGTGTGGGCTCAACAGAGTGTAGCTGACGGACTCAGAGCGTAGAGGGAGCAAGGAGGAGCAGTACATGAAAACAGACACTTTTTTCTGACTTTAGTTATTGTGAACGTACAAAAGTAGGAACATAGATTAAATATATGAACCCCAAAAAGGGCAGAATATGGGCTCTTTAAGATATGCATACAACGACTCAAAAAGTTGCAAGACGGAAAGTTTCACCCTCCAAACGTTTCACACTTTAACTTTTTAAAAATGAAGTGAAAGGTAGAGTCAGTAACTTTTCACAAAAAAATACAAAAAATACAAATATAATAAAGTTATACTGCTCAATCATCACTTCTGGGCCTCCATCCTGTGGCGGTGACTGTGTCTGTTTTGCTTTGATTTGGTTGACTCGGGACCTTTCTGGGTGGGGAGCTGGTGTGTTTCCTCCAGCCAATGACAGCGCAGCAGGTTGAGAGTTGAGTTTGGGAGTTGATCAAATTAAGCGTTTGAGCGCAAATAAAAAAAAAAGCAAAAAAATATAATCATAAACCGTTTTCACATTTGCACACATTTGAGGACTGCTACTGAGATTCTCCCGACCGGGCTGTTCACATATACACCTCACAGCGGGAGACTATACCTGTCAGAGGGGAGGGGGCGGACTCTTAAGCAACAGAGTCCGCTATACGACGCTACAATGAGAATATTTGCTTTCATATCAATGCTCTCTTCTCATAACTTGAGTCTTTCACTCACATGATACGACATCCTGGCTCACAGCTCGTCCACTCACACACTGAAACACTCTTTTCTATTTGAACACACTTCTATTTCTCTCGCTCTGTCGGTCAGCTATGCCCTCTCTTTCTCTTTTTAAACATCTTCACTTTCTCTCTCTCTCTCTCTCTCTCTCTCTCTCTCTCTGTCCCTCACGGTCGCTCTGGCTGCAGTTTCGGCTCGTTAGCACCATTTAGAAACTTCTTTCCGGCTCATTTGGCTCTTGGCTCGTCCCGGCCGCGCTGACATTAAGCAGCGTGATGAGCGACTTCGCCCCCCCCCCACGGCGGACATGACACCTCCACGTCCATCACGACTCACAGCTGAGCACAGACACATTCTCCCTCAGCCTTTTTCTTTCTCTCTTTATCCGTCAGTGAGGAGCCACTGTTTCCTACAGGGAGATTAAATAATGAGCCACAGCATGTCAAACAAATGTCAGAAAACGCTCGACAGAATTCAGTCGAGCAGTGGCAGACACAGTTTTGGCTGTTGGCTCTGATTGGTTGATTCTAACTTATCATCTCTCACGCGTCTCTCTTCTGTTGTTTCCCCCAGGAGTAGACCAACATGCCGCTGGTGAAGAGGAACATTGAGCCCCGGCATCTCTGCCGTGGAGCGCTGCCAGATGGGGTGACCAGTGAACTGGAGTGTGTCACCAACAGCACCCTGGCGGCCATCATCAAACAGCTGGGCAGTCTGAGTGAGTCATTTTCTTCTCTGGATGTTTTACAAGTACAGATGTTGAGTTAAGAGTCCGGAGGAGAGTGTAATGTACCGAGGAGTAAGAACTGAATTTAGATGATAAGAAGGGGTCTGTTGGAGGCACACAGTCCTGGAAGAAATCAGGGACTGTCACAACTACTTAACCTCTCAAAAAATACAAAACCAATCATGTACTTGTATGTCTTGTGTCTCCACTTCCTGCATACCCAACATTTTAAACCAGGGACTTTTATGTGTTTATATGTCTCTTATTTCTTATCTAACAATTGTTTCTATTTTGTTGGTAAAACTGTCTCGTGAATTGTCCTGTAGATGTTTTTTTTGTAGGTACCTGCCTCAGGTCTGTGGATGAAATTAACTAAGGCAGGTACCTACAGCGGGTCACTGAGCTTTTTGGAGGAATCAAGCTGATTCTGTCGCTAACGCTCGCTCGCCTCGCATGCTGTTAGGACACGCTGTAACACTACATAGGGTTTGCTCATCACACAACATGATAGGGTACACTATGGGATGGTTTTATACCATACTGTACTATACAAAACAAGAACGCTTACATGATCCATGATAACTTCAATATCAGGAGACAAGGAGTCAGACATGATGATACATGACACTATCTGATCTAGGGAACTGTCCCTTTGATGTCCGACCACCTGGTGGGTTCCCACTTTTTTTCAAGAGGTGTGATTGCCCCTTAAGAATTTGCATTCCTATTGGTGTGTTGGTTTATTGTTGCATGACTGTTCATTGATGTTGAGCCTGACTGACCTCAGAGAACAACTGGAATGTCTTCTCTCTGTGCATGTGGTAAAAAAGGTTTTCTGACTCATCACACCGAGTTTGGACTTCTTAAAGACTTTATTTGTGATTTTTCACACTTAAATGTAGAAATCCAGTATATCCTCTGAATATAACTCTGTGAGTCATGACTGTCTACAATGGGTGTAACACCCGAGTCCCACTGTCTGTGATGATTTCAGAGTTTTCAGAGTCCTATCTTCAGTTTGTTTACATCGCCAGGACAGCCGGCTGACTCCTCCCCTCACGTATAAAAGTTGTTTAATTGAGGGACTAGAGAAAAGAAGAATAACATACTGTACTCACTGCTTAACTGTGTTTCTAGATCACGCTCATTTCAGGTAAATTTACATGCAGTGTGAAGATACGAGCTTAATAAAGATCGCTAGCATTAGCATGCTAACACAACAATGCAGCGTGAGTTGTTTTGGTTTCATGCTGGTGCTCAAGGGCGACATCTGCTGGATCAAAAAAATCACATGTAAAGACTTTAAATGAAGAATATTAAATACTCAGTGTGTAAAATACACCACCAGGGGGCTCTCAATCAGCACAATAATGAAAGATGACGTCGAGGCTGGCGGGGAATCATGGGAGTGATTTTCTCTGCTTCTCCACCTCCCCTCCCCCGATGAAAACGAACTCTGAGTTAACCGTAGGGAAGACGATTGGGCGAAACCGACCTGAGGAAGATAATATGTTTACAGACGGCGTGACAACATCACGGCAGCCTTCAGTAGCATCCTGCGTTTCAATGGCAACGATAAACATGTCGTGTTTGACACTTCCTGCTACGAGTTAAGACCATGAGATATTGCCTCATATCGATACACTAAAGCTGATTACAGCTTCAAAGTTCGTCATGAGCAGTCACATCCTGGTGTGTTGGCTGTTTGCATGTTTTAGCTCAATCCCGTCCCGACACTGATAAATTCAGATCCATGTTTTAGACAAACAGATGACAGTAAAACGTGTGAAACCGTGATGATGATTCTGTCTGCGGATGTCGACGCTGCTGATGCTGAGAGGAAACGAGCCAGCATGAAGGGCAGCTGCCGCCGCGTGGTGGTTTGATGGATTAGTGTGAAAAGGGGCTGTTTGAAGAAGCGAACCCAAGGTGGAATTTTATTTTATGGACTCCCAATAAAACGTAAACATGTTGCCAAAACGGCCGCTTCGACCCCGCCGTAAAGGACGACCTACAGTAAAAACACAATCTGATGAGTCAGCATTCTGCAGCTCTTAACACACCAGCTGTTAACTTCTCTTGTTCTTTTGCAGCGATTTGAAAGTTATGCAGATGCTCACCGCTGTAATTGCTGTTTGTATGTGCGGCATGAAGAGAGATCATTTGGTGGAAATGTTAGAGGAGAGGCCGCTACAATTCTGTAAGAAGTCGGGATGGAAATTCAGCTCGCAGTGAATGAGTGAGCGAGCGCTCCGCCTCTGCTCCATCTGTCATGTGATAGACGGAGAGCGAGGAATATTAATGGAGAGATATTGCATCGATGCAGCAGGTGTGTGTTTGTATGTGTGTGTGCATTCAGTTAGGTTTAGCAGTGTCGGCGAGGAAGGCGGGATTTCTGCATCTCAGTAAGAACGTTAAAATATTTGGACTTGTCTCTGTCTCACATGCACTCAATCGCTCTCTCTCTCTCTCTCTCACACACACAGAGAGATGTGTCGTATTAAGTATTCACATGTCTCACAGCAGGAGGCGGGCTCTCCTGCTGAGACAGAAGAAGAAGAAGGAGTAGCAGCTACACCTCCCTCTCTTTGCTTCTCTTCTCGATTATCTCCTGATTTATCTGTTTTTTTTTTAAAGATTTTATTTTCTTACCTTTTTGTGCTCTGATATTTCCTAAAGTGAAAGTCATGATCATTTGCACTTCGACGTCGCACCTGTGGGTCGACTGCACACGATAAAATGTTTATTATTACAGCACTAGTTCACACACAACAGCATTATGTGTCTTACGACAGTGCAGTTGCAGACAGAACCCTTCAGGGGGCGCCAAGGTGCACCAAACCAACGTCCCCAAAGTCCCCACAGCAGTAGGAGTGCTGCTGTTTACGAGCTGTATACTTTTATATTCTGCCTTTCTGTTCTTTACTGCAGCAAAACAACAGGGCAAATTGTTTTTTTTTGTAAACGTACTTCTGAATTCTGGAGTCGGGCCAATGTTTGCTCGGATGTTAAACGGACAAACTGTTTTTTTTGCGGTTAATGTTCTCTAAAAAGTTTTCATATTAGCACATATTCAAACAAATATAGACTGCGATATCTCTCTTATAGATCCTTATTATTATATCAGAATCAGATTTATTGGCCAGGTATGCTTACACACACACACACAAGGAATTTAACTTCGGTGAACTGTGCTCTCTTATGTACAGGTACAACATTAAATATCAACAATAAACATAATAAGAAAAGACTAATATTTACATGACTAAACATGAAATAGTGCAAAAGATGCTGAAGTAACATGATAAGTAAAATGCAGTTATGTGACAGATGGGTCATTTAAGATGTCAATTACAGTATTTACGTAAATAAGTGTGCGTATATTATCATTTAAATTAAATAATATATACATATATGTGTATTCACAGTGATGGTTTGGTTCAGAGTCATTTCACCACGACAGGTCTGACACTCTGTGGACTGTTTAGCGTTCATCAGAGTGACAGCCTGGGGGAAGAAACTGTTCTTATCCAATAGTATTGCTCCTTTCTGGTCCATGCAATAACTTCAGACCCCATTCTCCATGCTGCTATACTTCAGTTTTTTGTCATTTTTTTAAACACACAATGCAGCAGCAGAGAGAACTCCCATGATTCCCCGCTAGCCTCGACGTCATCTCTTGTTTATTGTGGTATTGATCGAGAGCCCCCTGGTGGTGGAATCTACATATTGTACCTTTAAAGAAAAATAATAATGTGAATCCTAAAAGTGTGTATCTGTGTGTGTGTGTGTGTGTGTGTGTGTGTGTGTGTGTGTGTGTGTGTGTGTGTGTGTGTGTGTGTGTGTGTGTGTGTGTGTGTGTGTGTGTGTGTGTGTGTTTTCTGTGCAGGTCGTCATGCAGAGGACATTTTCGGAGAGCTGTTTAATGAAGCCAACAGCTTCTACCTGAGGATGAGCAGCCTGCAGGAGAGAGTGGACCAGCTGGCTGTGAAGGTCACCCAGCTCGACTCCACAGTGGAGGAAGGTAGGGACACTGAGTGTGTGTGTGTGTGTGTTAAACAGTTTGACCTTTATTTCTTTACCTTTGTCCTGATTGTGTCATGTTGGACAAAGAGTTTCTGTCACAGGGAGGTTCATCCTTCCTGACTCCCAGAGATGTGTGGGTAATGTCTTATCACCCGAGTGTGCTTTGATTGTTTCAGTCAAACCACACCACGGTTTCACTTCCCCTCATTCACTTTAACTTGTAAAACAGTGAAAAATGGGGTACTAAAAAACAACTTATCTTTCTCTAATGTATCATAAGAGATGCCTTTGTTCCACTTGCTTCATTGCACAGACGCCGGTGGCTATGTGTGTGTGTGTGTGTGTGTGTGCGAGTGTGCGGTTTGTGTACACAGTGTGATTCACAATCATTGTCTCCACCATTAAGCTCATCGCTGCCTCTGAAGGTCAATTCTATAAAATCAGTAATTGATAGGCCTGCTTACACACACACACACACAGAAACACACACGCAGTCGGACTCACGATCTGTGGTAACATTTTGGG